>NC_041052.1:15601828-15906828 GCF_900634775.1 Gouania willdenowi | reverse complement strand
AGCGCTCTGTAGGGAGCAGGCTGACAGGACCTCTGAGCTCTTGTTAAATGTATTGTCTTTGTGTTGTAGTAACACTTCAATCTCTGGTTAAGACAGGAGAGCCGGGTCAGGAGCTCAAGGTTCCAGTTTCCGTCCACCCGCTCCAAACTCATTGTGTACCTTAGAGACGACTTTGAGGCTCATAAATATGCCGTCTCGACTCCTTTCTTTGAGGAAGTGCAGCCACACTGTCTGACTGCAGTCATAACTGTCATAGAAGCTCGAGACGAGGCAGGAATCCTGCGGCGGCGCATTGTTAGGACGGAGTGGGAAAAACAACGCTGTCAGCAAAGATCTGGGCATTGTTTCTGTAAAAAAAATTTCTCGCTTATTGTTCGATTCAGCAAACAATGTCAGCACCACATGCCGCACATAGCAGGCCAAGGCTTCACTGTGGAGGAAGTAAGGACAAACGCCTCCACTTCCTGTGCCACCAATGCTGCTGTTGTTCTTTGGCCAAATAAGGCATTAGTTGGTGTTTTGCAGCTGAATAAGTGACATTTTTCTGCTTTCTACTCTTGCACAAGGCAGATACTTTGTTATTTATCAAGAGTCCGGAACTTGGCGTGTGTGCGTGTGTGTGGCCCCACTACCTTATCAGCCCGGGTCAGCCTCAGCTGCATGGGTCACCCCGAGCTGTAAACACAGCTCAATAGGCCTCCTGTTTGAAGTCCAAAATGTAAGCCAAGTATATATTTAGCTCACTGCTGTCTGGATGGAGAAGATGTAAGCAGCTGGACTCATTTTGGGAACTGTAAAAAACACTGTTGGATGATTAGACAGCAAATAAAATAAGCTGCCTAAAAATAACTCTACAGAATGTGTGTGTGAAGGGTTATCATGAGGTTTGCAAAACAAAGATTACATCGTAAACATCGGGCTATTTTAGAGCATTTTAAGGTCTTATTTTCAAGTGCATATTTCAAGGGTTGCTTGGGGTAAATTGTCAATGGTGCCCTCTGCCCTGTGCCCTCAGATAACTGGGAAAGGCTACAGGCCTCCATGACCCTGGTGGATAAATAAAAAGGCTGATGGATCAACTTCTGCAACATTGTAAAATGTTTTTTATGCCTAAAGCACGATGTAAACTCAACCTGAATCTAAATAATACTCTTTAGTTATCATTAGTTGTGCAATAGTAAGGATCGTTTTTGGGGTTAGGCTCATGGTGGCACTGGCCAAGTGTTTATGGCGTCACCCGCTCTGTGTCCAGTGCCCACAGATAACTGGGAAAGACTCCAGCACTCCATGACCCAGATGGATACCTAAGTAAACAAGCTGATGGTTTATAAATGAAGAGTGTAAGAAAAAAACCACCAGGCCACAGGATAGTTTCATTGGCAGGGTAACATGTGTACGTAACCTAAAACCCAGTAATGCGCATTGATGAACTTGAATCATGCAATAAAAGAGTACAATGTGGTTTCATTTTTATCTCATTTAATAATATGTATTGTTCCTTCATGTGAAAATTGTTAAAAAATGCATTCCAATGCATTAAGAAACCTGGGAAATGAGACAGAAATATATTGACAGTAAACAGGAATTTAAAAAGAAACTTAAATACAATTTTTAGAATGGTTGTCTGTTGAGTGGTTCTGTTTTGTTTTCACAACCTGGCACTTTACTGACACACAAAAGCCTTTTTTTGTTGTCCAGTCGTGTAGTGAATAATTTTTTTTTCTCTTAAGTTATAAGTTTCAGCTTTTTCAATTTATAGTTTCTGAAGATTTTTAGGGAAAAGTTTTTGTTGTGCTTTAAATGCCATTTTACTTGTTTGAAAAGCTACAAATTCTGCTAATGTGAGTCATTTTGATTTATTGAATAGTGGCTCAGTATGGTCCAAGTATCCTGTATCAACATAACGTATTGTTTGTTTTTGAAGTGAAACTAGTGGTTGTAATCTTGTTTCGTGGTTATTTCCCCAAATTTCTGCACAGTATATGAGAGATGGTAATACTATTGAACAATAAAGTGTGTTGATCATTCCTATTGTTACATAAGACTCCTGATAAAGTGATGATACTGATGTGTGTGTGGTGATGCTTCTGCTGAGGATCTATCGATTGGACAGGTGTTGTTTCAGCCTCCCTCCAGGCCTAACTCCATGTTTGTCCTGAATTAACTAACCTCATATCATTGTGGACTTGGACACTGTATTCATGCAGAAAAGGATCGATGCAGCACAGAAAGAATTGAAATATTCATTCACAAATAAATACTATTGACTATTCAAGCTGAGCTTAACTTGCTGACTGCTATCAAATGTGCAAAGGTTGCACTTATAAAGTATTCACATTGTCAGCATTGAAAAGGTGCAATAGAGTTCAAACTGAACAACACATTTACAGGTAATTCTAATGTTGCAACCGTAAACACGAGTTTAAATCACCTATGGGTGTATGATGCGTAGCCCCTATCCAGGGCTGTTGTTGTGGTGAAACACTCAGTCCTGTGTGTAACTACATACGGGCAGAACAACAAGTCGCACCCAAACTCAGGAATGCTTCAAGCAGACACAAGTAAATAAATACAAACACTTTGTTAATATGTCTCAAGTCTCTTTTTGCTAAACACATGCAAGTAAATTGTTGTAAACACAGGAAAGCAGTTTCAACTTTTAGGCTTTTCACAACACAAGCTATGGAATTACTTGATAAAGGACAACTTCAACTGCTGGTTAATATTAGAACATGTTTTTTTTTAATTTTTTTTAAATGGACCACTAAATAAATGATTTTAGAAAAAAAAAAATAAAAATTAATAAATAAAAATAATAAAAAAATTGTATTAAAGGATAATACTGATATATATATATTCAGGAAATGAAAAGAAAACAAGTATTCCCGCATAAGGACTATTGTATTACATGTGTATGACTTTTCTCTGAATTTTCTTTTGTATCTTTTAATTATGACTCATTACATAACCAGGACTGTTTAAGCACATACTTATAGCTTTTCGTCTCATAATTGACATTTTATTATGTGACTTGTATATTATGATTTTTTACCTTCACATTCTGATTTTTTTATTCATTCATTTCCAGACCCACTTATTCCTGTTCATGGTCGTTATAAGTGTAATGCATAGACTTTGAAATCCCATAGTCGTGTCTTTTGTTTAATCTTGTTTCCTTTTATCAAACTTTTATTTTTCAATTATGTACTTTCTTGTTATGACTTATTACTTGAGTAGTATTTTCAGGTATCTGTACTTTACTAATTATTTTTGTACTCAGTACTTTTTCTCTCCTGTCCACGTTCTAGGTTTTTGAAAAAGCAGTGATTTAATGCTGATAATGTAAAGTCATGGTTAGTGGAACAAAAGTTACACTAAACATTTCATTTTGTTACTTCTTTAGTGTGTATTAAATATACCTTAATGCTAAAATGTTACTATAAGTCAAATGAATAAATAAGTGTTGTGTTGGTGAATGCAGCTTAGACTTCTTACCTGTATTTGTTTAATTTGTTTGTGAATAATGGTGATTTTGTTGGTTTGATGTGGTTTTAGTTAACACAAATCTAAATGTTATGTTGTTCATAAACATTTGCGCGTATGATGATTAAAATTACGTTGGATATTTCCAATTACTTTTGACACTCAAGTAATTTTTATGCAAATAATTCAATATTTTCAATTAAGTAGTATTATGACTAAGCTACTTTTACTTGTATTGAAGTGGTTTTTGACAATAAGTATCTGTTAAGGGTGTAATGATTCATCCATTTGATCGATGAATCGATTTATATTCCTACAATCCAACTACATGGATCTGTGTTTGGCAAGTTGCCCCTCTGGATGATGTTAATCGATCTAAAATCGTTTTAAAAGGTAATCAATCAATTGTATAGATACAGGGAAATAATTCATTGGATTTAAGCACGGCAGACTTTATATGGATATGTTTTAAAAGTGCTTTTAATATTAAATTCATTACTGCTGACGCTGTCTGTGATGTCTGTGGTTGCACTTTTTTTATCTTAATATTGTATTATTTCGATGTTGAAAAACAAGCAGAAGAGCGAGGTAATGAAACCTGATATGTATTTTTTCTATTATTATTGAAAACGTTGAGCATTGAAAATTAGAGTAGAAAAAGATAACATTCTGTTCATTTAAACTGAAGGTTTGGTTGGACTTTATTCTAATAAAATGTGAATACATTTGACATTAAATTATGTTTAATTGTTTGTTTATGTCCATAATAAATGTATAGATGATTCCCTTACAAGAAACATCAGGAATCTATAGGAAGGCTTACCTGCAATATCCAGTATCCAGGTATTTATTTCTGTCACGTTGGTTGAATTAACGTTTCAGATCGAATCGTTCTAAATGAACCATTATCGTCCTTGAATCGAATCAGCAAAAACAAATTGTGATTCAAATCTAATTATTCCTAAAACAAATCGTCACACTCCTAGTATCTGTACTTTTACTTAAGTTATTGTATTTTGTCAACCTCTGCTTAATAGCATAATTATGACTTTTTCACATCTAATCATTGTGTGATTATGTGTAATTTTATGACTTGCTTTTGGCATTTATTAATATTAATCATCATTACATGGCGGATGGGCTGTGTGTGATTCCTGACAGAGATGAGGTGATGTTTTGCAGACTGGTTTCGTCAGTCTGAGCCACAACAACAGGGGGCGGGCCTTGGAGTGACGTCACCATGCAGAGGGACGTCTCACCGCGGCTCTATAAATACCCTCAGCCCAGGAGCTCAGAGTGCAGACTAACGCTACTCTGTCATCATCGATACCACTACCATCCACACACACACACACCGAGGGCTGCAGAGCGGAGACATGTCGTCCTATGTGTCCTCTGAGTCCCGCAGGGTCAGCCCCGCCGCGCACGGCAACAAGTTCGCCACGGCGCACCGCAAAAAGGCCGCGGCAAACATCTTCGAGAACGTCAACCAGGACGCTCTGATGAGGCTGTTCCAGAAAACTGGCGACATGAAGGCGGAGGAGAGGGTGAGGAGCATCTTCTCCTACAGCCAGGACCCGGACGAGACGTCCCGGGCTCTGATGGCTCTGAAGCAGCGCAAAAAGGACAAGTTCCTGCAGATCGCTGGGATGTTGCGGCAGCTGCTGAAACTGCGCTGATTGGTGGTTCAAGCTCTGTTTGTGAGCCGAGCTGAACTTTAACACTGTCTGTGTGACCGGAGCATCGGTCACCGAGAGATGCCTTCACCTGCCCGGAGAGGCAGCGGGAAGCCCAGCCTGGTGGAGGGCTGTGGCCCCGCGGTCTGGAGGGGATGACAACCGGAGGAGAACCCCCCCCCCCCCTTCCCCCCTAGAGGAGGAGGCTGGATCCAGACCTGGAATATGACGGGAACGATGTTCCCACTTTGTGACTTGAATTGTGCGTCCGTGTGGATGCGTGACTGAGCAGCAGCATCAGCATCAGTGTGTTAAAATGCTGCACCAGGAGCCGATGCTGAATGATGGACTCCCACTGTGCCCAACATCAATGCCTGTCCTCAACACATGCCTTTTCTCCCAAAGCTTGTCTTCTGTTGTATGAACACTCATTGGTGGCCACTACAATGTTTTTTTTTTTTTTGTCACCAACATGTTGTAGCACAATGCATTTAGCATTCAATGCTGTTTCTTTTTGTTTGTCTTTTTTAAAATAAATTATTGCGTTTTATACAAAAGTGAAAAAGCCTTGTCTGTCCTAATTACACACCTTGTTCACATGCATTACATTAAACTCGTAACATAAATTAATTATGGAAGATTATGTTGTGTATTTGAGTTTCAACAAAGGCCTGTTAATTGTATTAAAGAACACTGATATCTATTAGGGATTATTGAGGGCCTCATTCATGATACATTATTGGGTCAGGTAACCTAAAACAAGACAATAGTTGAAAAAAAAACAAAATCATATTTGGGGTAAAAATAAAATTGATGATACACTGTCTTTAATTTGGGACATATAATTATTTTAGGGAATAATTAAGCAACTACAGCAACTATTGAACTCATCACGAAAGTTTAAACATAAAATAATAATTATAGAATAATAGGCTATAAAATAATAACACCCCACAACCCTGAAAACAAACAAGCAGCTCAGAAAATGAATAATAATAACAATCCACACCTCAGAGTCAAATTTAACAATTACAGTAAACGATGCACAATCACACAGAGATGAAAAGATAGATCCCATGTAGATGTCAGAATCTAAACCATTTTTTTTTTTGTTTAATATTAATAATAATAAATCCTATTTTTTAGCTTTTCACAATAAAAGTCTTGGATATAGACCTGTAATCTACCATAGGTTTATTTAACATTTATTCAGGTATAGATTTAAATGCAGGTAGATCAACATCTACATCATTTGCTAATAGCTCCTTCAGTGTGTGTGAATGTGTACGTGCGTGTGCGTGTGTGTGAGCAGGGGGATTCCAAAATAGGTATGACTGAAGTTTCTGGCTCACACTTGTACACAGGTGTGTGTATTGTTGTTAGCAATTCAGCCTCGGAGCAAGACGGCCTTCATTCCTTGGACCTTAATGTGTGGAGTTTCCATGTTCTCCAATTGCCGCTCCCCAACGGCTCTGGGTTCCTCAATTCCTCTCACAAACAAACAAAAAAAAAAAAAACATTCGATTAAATGGCATCTCTAAATTGCCCATAGACTGCTACTGGCTTTAAATGCAAATAGGGGGCATTTAATATATGTTTTTAAATGTAAATTATTGAGATTATGTGGAAGGAATTATATAAGGCAGTGTTTACCATCATCAGCAGGCTTAATCAACTTCCTCATCATATGAATGTAGTTTGTTTACCCCTAAAGAGGTAAAACAAGCCACCATCCATCCATCCACACTCTACGCACTCCTGAACCCAGCCCAGGCCTCCATGGACAGGTCACTGTAACCCAAACACAACAGATACAGTAAACACACTCACATTCCACTCCTACACTCAGTTTATCCACTCCAGGAAACTCTAATTATTACCAGAATAAAGCCCACACACACTTGAGAGGGAATCTTAGTTTGAAACACAACCTCTTTGATGCGTCACTTTTAATTATAGGGTTATTCATAATCAACCATCAGCAGCATGATCTAAGGCACTGGTTCTCATGGGGTTTTTCTTTAGTACCCCCTTTCTCTAACTTTTGAGTCTAAGTATACCCCTTTGTCAGACTACCACATTTTGCTCAGAATTGGGTGAAAAAACAACTACAGAGCACAATGATGGAATGAATCAGTGATAAAACAGTATTTAGTGCCTACTAAACATGTTTATATCGATCATCTTTGTATTTTTAGTTCATGTTCTAATCAAGATCATTTTTATCATCATTTTGTGTGGGTTTTTTGTGTATTTTGTTGTTGTTGTTGGTCCATTCTTTTTATTAGTCATTATATTTTCCTCTTATTTTGTGTTTTTGTTGTCGTTTTGTGAGTTGCTGGTTATATTTAGTATGATTCTAATTTTTTATTGAACAATAAACATTATAAAACTCCATATTTTTAATGCTTTTATTTGTTATTCCCCCCCCCCCCCCCCCCCTTTCTGTACCCCCTTTAGTGCCATTGTGTACCCCCATTTGAGAACAACTGATCTAAAGGACACCCAACAGGATGTCAGGATGGACACTTCACACTTGTGCTGAGTCATCTAATCTGGGATTGAGTGTGTTTTATGAGTGAAAGGAAACAAAGATGGAGCATCTCTCCTCATGGTGTTCCTTTGTTCTGACACAGCAGAGGACGTTTAAAGTTACTCACGTTGAGGGAGGAGGAGTGGTTCACCTTCATCGGGTTTCCCTCTCCCAGCAGCACTGTATGCATCACATCAGACCGGCGTGAACCAGTTTGGCTCTGGTTGGGTTGGGAGGATGATGAGAGAGGCGCTCTCTCTGTGTGCGTGTGTGTGTGTCTTTCTCAACAAAACGTGTTTGCATTGGATTCTTTTTAATCGTCCTCGCCCGTCTAAGTGGCATTACAAGGTTTAGACGTGTGCAGGCTTTGCCTCTTCATCCCCTGCTCCACCATAATGACCCCCTCATTACTGTAAGCAGGCCTAGCATTAACATTTACACCCACCACCCCTACAGCAGCCTTTATCATTACACACACACACACACACACACACACACTGCAGGGGATGCTAATCTATGATACTCTCTCTGCCGGCTCAAACCAGTTCCCTGGGTTTGTTGTGCATGACGACATCAGACATGCAGCCACTCCTTACAGGCTCTGACAAACGGCTGTTACTGTTGTTCCTACAGACGCCCTCAGGTGAAAAGTCACCTGGTTCATCTTGAATCTGCTGACACTGCAACACTGTTGCTCATGTGTCCATCTCTGGTGCGACTGTTATTACAAAACACATGAGATTTACCAAATCAAAGGCATTGTTTTTGATGTCTAAAGTATGAATGCTGCCTTCAAACTTGCAACCCTAGGCAGAATACTAATGTATTGCTTAGGTTGTGGTCATGTTTTTTTCACTAACGCTGTTGGTAAAACCAACAATGATCTGTTTACTGACTGTGTGACCTTCAGGGATTAACTGCCTTGTCTGCAGAAGCAGATCCAATGAATAAATACACATCACGTGCTAACAAATGTTTCACCATCATTCAAAACAGCAGAGGTTGACAGTTGTGAACAACTAAATTCGTGACAATGTCATGAAATTTAGCGAGATACGATTGTTTATTTAATTTTATAGTGAAGTTAATATTTTTCAGAAAAACAGCTCAGACTTTGCTCAACCGTCTGAAGGTGTGCTGAATGGGGCGCCGCCTGTAAAGTTGCGCATGCTGAACTAACAGCAACTTTTCTCAACATTGAGCAACAAACCACATTTAAAAAACGTATGTGAATTTTTTCATGTTACTTTTGAGCAGATTTACTGCATTTTTTTCTTCTCGTAGAAATATAATGTAAATATTAAATCTAAATGTTAATCTTAAATGTTAGATGTTAAATCTACCGGTATATCTATTTTGTCTATTGTTCCGTCAATGAGCTTTCATTTTGGTACTTCAGGCGAATTTGCATATTAGCTAAATATTTAGTTTTACCTGTGACCTTTAGATTTAACATTTACATTATATTTTTATGATAAAAGTAAATTTCACAAATATTGCTGTAAATATGGTCAAAAGTAACATAAAAAAAAATTACATACTTTTTTTTTTTAAAGGTGGTTTGTTGCTAAATGTTTGCGAAAAGCTGCTGTTTATTCTAGCATGCGCAACTTTCCAATCAGCGCCCCATAGTGCTGCACTGTCACTGTTATTATTTTCTGTTTTTGCCTTAGACACAATCCTGCAACTGACTGAAAACACGTCGACGACCACCTTTGAGTCCCAACCTTAATAATAGAAACTTTTGATCTGATCGGATAGGTGAACTTAGCTTCTCACACAATGCATAATTCTTTTTTTGGTGCTTTCTCCCCCTTGATCTATCTGTGCAGGCAGGGAGAAGAGAAGAGGAGACAGATAATGCTGGCAGTAGGCCCACCTACTTTTGTCTGCTGTGCTGGCAGCAGAGAGCGCAACTCTGGATCTCATTCTGTCCTCTCACACCCTCTTCCTGCCTTTCATTAGGTTTAGGGAGATCTTTGATGTGAGCAGACACCGCGGCAGACAGCCAACAAGCCAAGGGGACGGAAACCAACGAAAGGAAGATGAGGGCGAAGGGCAAGGCTTCCATTTAATCATGTAAATGTGAGATTATTCAACAAAAGGTCTGTCAAGGACAGTTATATAATTGCTAAGGAAACAGAGTCAAACACAGAAACAACTTGTCACACCTTTAATTATGTGTATTTAAAGCGGTTTGAGCATAAATTTGACATCGTGACATCAACTATAGTTATAGGGACTTAGGGCAGGATTTTTGAAAAAATAAACATTAATTTTAAGTCTTTTAATGCTAACGGGTGACAAAGCGTTGAAAACAAAAAAGAATGAGCCCACACACGCACACATCTCCATTGCCTTGAAAAAAACTGCCTTGTACAATGTTCTGCAATTATTGGTCTAAATTTGTGACCTGATCTTAAAGGACACTGAATGCGCGTCCTCAACGGCTTGTACACTGACAAACTGGGTGGAATGGGACAAAAATTCAGCCTTGGCATTTTGTGTCCAGACCAGCCCACTACGTTATCAGATGATGCCAATATATATATATATATATATATATATATATATATATATATATATGTTATTAAGTCAGTGATGCTCAACATTCTGGTTCTTTATGTTCTTATTTTAATTATTATTCAACCAGAAAACCTTAAAAGGGGGAACATTTTTAACCCCTTTTCACCCATTTTGCAACTTTCTTTGTGCGATTTTTGCCCCTTTTCAATGTTTTTTTTTTTTTTTTTTTTTTTTCTACCTTTTGCCAATAACTAACCCTTTCTATTTTGCCTTTTTTTGTTCCACATTTTTGCCCTTTTTCACTGCTGTTTGCCAAATTTTACCCATTTAAGCTACCCTTTGTCATTACATAACACCTGGTTCCTCTTTATATGCCCATTTTTTGGCTCCTCTTGACTGCTTTTGGCTCATTTTAGTCACTTTTCACTCTTTTCCTGCCACGTATTTCCCACTTTTGTCCACCTGTTTCCATGTCTGCCTCCATTCGACAAAAAAAACAAAAACGAATGGACCAGTCAACTTTGCTTTGACGGCCCACCAGGATGATGCCCGGTATGCCAGTCCACCCCTGTCCCCTACAGAAATCGAGGAGTTTTATTAGGTTTTGTGATTTTGGAGGGCCAAAAATATATTAAAATAAACTTGATGCTGCTTCACATTATTTTTCATATTTTCATTATTATTTTCTCTTTGAAGAAATCCTTCCACAGGCTGAACTGGATGATCTGGTCGTACAGATAAGCCCCACATGTTTCAGTTTGACATGCTATTCTAGATTATGGAAAGTCCGGGCGTGTAATAAACATGTTTTAGAAAACACTGTGTTGGCAAAATACAGAGAGTCAGCAATTTTTGTTTCATTATGGCAAGTTAGTTGAGTTTGATAGATTGTTTAGTCACTAAGCTAACAATATTTTTTTTCAAAACACAACCAATCAGATGGTCAATAAGCTAAGCCTACTTTATTTATTTTTAAAGAGTTAGTGCTTCACCAACCGGATGTCGCTGTTAAAATAATTGTTATGATCTTGGCTATTCATTCATTATTATTTTTTATGGATTTATCGGAAGTGGTAAATGCCGTTAAACGTGGGCATCAAAAGGACAAAAGGATCCTGAGCTGTACATCACATTATGTGAAAAGAACAAAGAGAAGCAGACACCAGACTGTCTCATAAAAACAGGATCGATCCTGCTCGTTCTGGTTCAACGGGAGTTTTTTTGGCAAACACAGCCAGTGGGGGCGAGAGAAAGGAAGAGAGAAAGAGAGAGAAGGTGGTGAAATGGGAGAGGCCTTAGATTAGTGATTACAGAGCGGGGAGTGGCAGTGAGCGCCGTTCCAGTGCAGACCGGCTCAAACCGAGGTCTGCGATGAGGAACTGAGCGTGAGCTGTACAAAGGCTTAGGATTAGTCAGCGTTTGGCTGTTGCCGTCAAATCAGCAGCTTTCGATGGAAGTCTGTGACCTTTTTGATGAGAACATGTGACACTCGGCAAGCTTCATATTAACCAAAATACACAAAAGCCAGAGTTTAAACACATTGGATTCATCTGAAAAGCTGTGTCCCCTCGGATAATACCGAGTCAGTGACACAAAAGTTTTTTTTTTCTTCTTTGTTTCTCACAAACACACGCTCAGCGTCTGAGGACGAAGCCAGTTAAAACAAATACAGAAGACACACATGTGAACAACTGTACTTACCCTCCTTAAAAAGTTTACTGCATGTACTAAACGCTAGTACCAATGAGGTCAATCTTTGGTTAAAACCTACATTATATTCCTGCTAACAGACAGACAAACAAATAAACGCAGAGGAAAATATTACCTTCTTGTTGCGGGTAATTAGTAAACATATGAATTGGAACGCTGCTCTGTGCGAGTGTAACTCGTTATCTTTGCCAAAGAGGTAATGTTTTCACTGTTTGTCTGTCCGTCTGTTGGTTCATTTGTTAATATAGATGTTTGTTAGCAGGATATTTCAAACATTTTCAAATGGATTTAAATGCCAAAAAGGGGAACAAGCTTCATTCTGGAGTTGATCTGCAAGGTACTGTAGATACAGTAACTTAACTTGGTGGAGGTTGACGGACTTAGGCTGCTTTTGTTCAAAAAGTTATCAATGGATTTAAATAAAATGTGGTGAGCTGATAGACAACGTGAAAAGGAAAAAAAAGCTCGATTTTGGAAATGATCGGGCAGGTATTGTGGATATAGTGTGACTTTGCGTTTCTAAACTCTTCTTTGGGTTTGAGTTTATTTGAATTCCTGGAGTAAAAAAAGCTGCTTGTCTTTGAAAGGTCCCTTGAGTTTCTAATCTCTGTGAATATTGAACACAATAAAGTGGGCCATCTCGCAACCTGAACATCTCTTCTCTTTGGAAGACCTTGTACATACGTCGCAAGGTTTTTGTAAAACTGAATAATCTCTTCCTTCTGTTTCGAAAAAAACTTGACACCTAACCATTTAAGTACATTGTTAAACACATTTCTAGCCATACCAAACCTTGAGGCAGCAGTAGTTTACCAAATCCTATCCAATCAGAATACTATTCCAAAGTGAGGATCTTGACATTTCCTCCGGCATGAAGATTTCCAGCTTGAAGTTCTCCCACCAGCAAAAGTGCGTCCAGGTCTGATCCAAAACCGGCGTCTGCGTCTTTGACAAAGGGACATGCCTTGGACGTGGAATTGTTACTTAGTAGAAAATCACCAACCCTAAAGTGCTCCTTCGCCTGTACTCTTTGATTTGAAGAAGTAGTTGGTCTTGTGAAAACAAGCGCACAAAAAGCGCCTGCAAAATTGTTCCCACCAACACAGTGTTTTGGACATCCATGCTGTAAACATGGATCTCATGTATGTGAAGCCAGAACAGTTTTAGTCAGAAAAGTTATTTATATTTAGTATTTTTTCGTAAATATCCTGTATTTTGATGTAGTAATAATTAAAAGATGCCTTACTAAACTGAACGCCGTCACTAGCCTCACGAGAACTGCCACCTGAAATGGTCTGGGTGGCAATTCCCCCGAGATTAGTGCTGACAGTGGCAACAAACCCGGAAACGACTCAGAAAAGAGACGATGAATGAAGACGTTCTGGTGAAAAAACAAAGATCTCGTGTAAATATGTTGTAAAATGTGACAGAGTTTATCTTCCTAAAGAGCAGCAGGACGGGACACAGTTACACGTTCTGTTAGATTAATAACTGAGATTTTAACGTCTCCCACAGCGGAAGGAATGACGTAAGTCACCGTGAAAAATCAGCCAATCACAAGCGTCACAAATATACACTGCTTTATAAAAGTGTTAAAGAATGTAAAGTCTGTAACAAATGTGTCTAATAAGTCATCAGTGAATACCAGAGAACCACAATTAAAAGAAAATATATAATGAAAATAAAATGTTAATGTCTGACTTAAAGACAAGCAATGTGAAATTAATAATAAATATGCAACGTGTTGACTTGTATATAAACTGTAAGTATATTAAATAATCACATGTGCTTCATATACACATTTATGTTTTCATTTTGGCTGTTTTATAATTTAGGAATTAGGGCTGGGCGATATATCGAGATTCAAGATGTATCAAGTTTTCTATTTTGGTGATAAAGAAAACTATAATATATATATATATATATATATATATATATATATATATATATATATATATATATATACATATATATAATAGCTTATTATGTATCAAAATACTAGTTTTAGGAGTCGCTGCTTTTACTTCTCAGAACAACATGTAAAGCTCAGTTAGATGATTAATGAGTGTCACATATTGATCAGCTGTTTGTTAAGAAATGTGCCTGTGTGGCATTTTGCATCAGCAAATTTAACAAAGAATTGTCTTTCTGGTTTCTGGTTTATCACCATTTTGAGAAAATATATTGAGATATGAGTTTTGGTTCATATTATCCAGCCCTAGTATGAATGTTCACAGCATTTCAATGTTAATCAAGGTTGACCTACCATATTCTAATCACATAATTGTATTCAGTAAGTGGTTGACAAGTGGGTATTTTAGATTTATCGTACATCTATCTTAAAATATAAGGGATACTGGAGCTTGGTTGGGCAGGTGGAATGGATCGTAGTGGGCGTCAGAAAATTTCCCTTATTTTCAAATCCAAAACTGGACAGGTATGCACATGGGACAAAACGTCGCAGGTCTTGAGGAGGATAACTACAATGATCCAACAAACTTTCTATGTCCAAACATTCTAAACGCTAAAGAGTGAGGGAGGCTTGATCAGAAACGACCCACACATGAGCGCCAAACGTGAGGCAGCTAACAGCACCTGCACAGTCACGAGACTGGGAGGTGGAGACACGAACAGGATTCCTGGAGGCACAAAGAGACAAGTGCAAACAAAATATGAAACAAGAATTAGAAACTTAACTACGACTTACAGAAAAACGAAAAGAAGACCATAAGGGCTAAACACAAACAGACCCTGACACATACTGTATGCTACAGAAGTCTGTATACATTGGAAATATATTTGGAGCACTTTGTTTATTTTCTTTTTTTCTGTTTGTGCGTTAGACATTTATTGCTGGTTTTCTACTGGTGATTGGTTTGTATGGAGAATCAAATACTTAATTTAATTTGTTTCATATTTGCACTTTTGTCTTGAAGTGTAATGTTGTATATTTTTTTACTAAATGAAGAAATAAAACTACATTTTGAACAGAGACATTTTTTGTCTCTATTATTTGATTTTGCTAAATTGAGGAACTGATTAGTCGACTTATCAGTTGACTATCGAAATAGTCGTTGCAGCCCTTGTTTGAACCAGTTTATGCTTTTCACACGACCCAGAAAACAGAAAAAAACATGTGTTTGTGTCACAATCCGATCCTCCTCAAGTCTGACAAAGCTCCTTTCCTTGGCGCGGAGCGTTTTCGATAGTTGGATCAGAAGAGCTGCCCTATTTTCTTTGCCACGTGTCAAAAGCAACTGTCTGTCTGACCTGTGAGGTCGTAGCAAAGGTCAGGGAGGAGGTGATATGTAAGGCTCATCCAGGAAGAGGTTGAAATGTGTGTGAAGAGGAAAGAATGCAGGAAGAGTCTGGGCACCGATGGTCTGAGGGTTACTCTTAGAGCGCCATCCAGTCTGACTTACTGCTTTTTCTACAAGGGGCCCCGCGTGCGTTTGTGTGTGTGTGTTTGTGTGCGCAGTGGTATCATCGGGATCAGTTTGGCAGGACAAACGCAACAGTCGGGAAAATGAAACATGTACCTCATCACTGAGGAGAGCTTTGTGGAATTCGACACATTGTCTCGATGGCTTGGGGCCCCAGCTGCAGTTTCATTGTTGTTGTTGGATGAGTCAGGATCTATCGGCTCATTCTGGCCTTGTATTGACTTTGTCGTGTGCCCTGCGTCAGTGTCCTGCGTCGATGGTGACCTACTGTCACCTGAATGGTGCCCACAGAGGGATCGTAGCATGCTTGGAGGCTTCGCTCACATCCAAATCAAAACATGGAACCACTGCGGTGGCGGGGACACCAAGCTGTTTGCGACAGCAATCTTTCCTGTTGTTACATGTGAAAAGCACGGGACGGATGTCATAGATGAGGCAGTGAGGCAATGCTTTTACTGTAAGCGTTGGAATAGTTTCCATCTTTTCCTGCAGTCTTTTAACATTCTTTCACACAACTGTTGTTGCCAGGGCCGTCCAGGATGTTGTTTACACATGTTCACAAAACTCCCTCATTAGTTTTCAACAGTCTCAGTTCTTCTAAAGCACGTGTCAAACTCAAGGCCACGGGGGCCAAATCCAGCTCTTTAGAATAGTCAAATTCTTTTTTATTTTTTTTTAATTTTTTTTTAATTTTTTTTTTAACTTGTCTGCACATGCTGTCAAAGGTCAACACCACAGGAAGTGCAATCATTATGAGACAGCAATGCATATTTTGTTATTGCAATAAAATACATTGATTTATTTTATTGCTTAATTGTGACCATCACCAGCCCTCCCTAAGGAAGGGTAAGAAATCTTTTATTATAGGGAGGATATAAAAAGGGAGAGCAGTGTTACACCTAAGTGGAGGGGGAGGGGGAAGGGGAGGGGAAAGGGAGCAGGGAGGAGAGACTCAAGACAGGAAATAGAAAAGGTGGGGAAGAATAGAAGAATAGCATATGTGCAAAAAAAAAAAAAAAAAAAAATAGAACAGTCAAATTCATGAATAAATTAAAACTCAAGAACACCTGCAGAGGCTTGCTATTTTCCTGTGCGTATATCACATGACTGTAGTCACAAGTGATCAAAAGAACTAACAATTTTTTTCAAGTCCTGCAATTTCACACAAACAATCCCACAAAATTTCTCAAAAAAAAAAAAAAACCAGAAAAATTTTCACAAAATTAGAACATTTTGAAGTAGAGATCCTGTAGTGACTGATATCTGTCATTTATAGCTTGGATATTGTCAGTGATATATCCTACTCAAGTAGAAGTACAAGTATGTCATACATAAAATACTCAAGTACAAGTAAAAAGTAGCTCAATTAAATAGTACTAAAAGTAAAAGTTACGGTACTTTCACCCCTCATGTTTATTTTTGGTAATAAATCTTGCCACGGTTCCCTTGCATACAGTAAACATCTCATGTCATAAACTTAAAAAGGCAGAGACCAAATGTTGCACAACTGGATCTAAATGTATTTTCTATAAAGGCATCTGTATAAAATAAAAGGTACAATTATTATTTAGAAAAAACACCAATGAATTCAATTCAAAATAAAAACTGAATATCATTATAGCTACCTTTATGAGCTCTAAAACTGAGAAAATCGGTCATTTACGTTTAATCTGATTGGTCGGCTATGATGTGATGTGTTTGATTGTTGTCTGGTCATTTCATTTTTTGTAGTTTCACAATGTCTGATCATTTTAACAAAAAATAAAAAATTACTCAGTAACGGTTGGGTGTTTAGAAATGTTGCAAATAACTTGACTTCTTTTAAAACTTAAGTAGAAGTAAAATGACTGATTTAGAGTATCCATAAAAGCAACTCATTTACAACAACATGAGTACTTGTCTTGTTTCATGTTTTTGTTTCCAGTTATTCCTGCTCATGTCTCCACCTCCCAGTGACGTCAGTGTGTTTGGGTTGTGAGTGATTAGCTCCCTCCTGTTTTGCACCCAGGTGTAGCCCGTTCCCAACCAAGCCTCCCACACTATTTAGCCGAGTGTTTGGACAGTGAATGAGGGGGTTTTGTCTCCTGCTACCTGTTTTCCTTGTGCCTCTTTGGGATGTGGGTTCTTTTGGTTTGATCATGAAACATGGACTGGTTTAATGAACACTACTGCCTGCTGACAGAGCTTCATAAATGATGCGTGGGTCGTCCAAAAGTTCTCCTTCCACTCAGAATCCTGTAGAGTGGAGGTTGTTTCTGAGCCGTTTGGACCTGTTTCCAACAGAAAAGAAAGCCTGAGGAGCCTCAAACCCCTTTGACATTTAAAATGAAGATAAAACTGCATATAACACTATGATTTACCTTTATGCTGTGTATAAACAAACTATAGTGTTGAATTTATGAAATCAGTTCATTGCTACAGAGAAAACAAAGTTACATATCTGTATGTTTGAACTCTGGAAGGTTATCTTTAAATAAAATACTAAATGTCCATTTCAGTCCTTCTTGTATTCTTGTACTTCACTTTTGTGGTTACTTGGCAAAACATGTTTTCCATAATTCGGAATTACTATTTCCATTTAAACACGAAGCAGAATACTTTAATTCCAAATTATTAATTCCAGATAAAAAAAACAAAACATCATGTAACCACTGTGACCTGAATACTCTGCCCTCAGGAGACACTGGTTGGTGTCTGAAGACAAGGCCATACTGGGCAAAACTGGGCCATCTTATCTGCAATGACCCAAGCCTTCAGCCAAGAGTAAAAAAAAAAAAAAAAAAAAAAACTCCTGCTTATCTCATTGGCTTCTCTTCAGCATCTCCAGAATACACATAAAGGCCTTTTCCCATGCTTGTTCCCCTAATGAAATTCAACAACAAACTCAAAGGCCATTTAAGTGAAGCGTGCAACAGCTATTCCTGAACTGGATTTGAACACTTTTGATGATGTTTTATATGCATTTATGTTTTATTCTGTCTGAACTTTTGTGCTAGGGTGCTTCCCTTCTTAATAGAACTTTATCTCAAATAACCTATGACAATAAAGGTTGAAAAAAATACACATTGTATATTGTTTTTTGTATACAACTTTGTGCAAACACTGTGTCCAAACAGGAAATGAGAATTTATGTCTTCAGCTGCCATTAGGTCATCATTGTTTTCTTTAAATGTACTTTTAGCAGTTAAATTACAGTAAAAGGTATTGTAGATGTGTATTAATATTCATGTTTCTTTTATAACACACTGTAATTGAATAGCTCATATCTACCCATGATAAAATTTATCCAGGTCAACTTTCTTTAAAACATCTGATTTCAACTTAATCTAAATCTAACAATAACACAAGCAAGTACGTAATCAAAAAGACAAATCAGATATTAATAACTAGGACACTCCGATTAACACTAAAAAAGACAGTTTGAACAAAATGCACAAAATCTAAATCATTAACAATTAAGAATAATTCTATTTTAAATATTAAACTTAAAGGTCCCATGTCATGCTGTTTTTCACCCATCTCCATTTGTTCTACGAACACTAAAAACACCTGTTTTCCAGAGTTTTAGCCTCTGAAACGTCACTTTCTGAGCAACTCTACACAAACAGGCTGATTTGTGGTCTACTTATCCACATTCATGAGTGGGCGTGTCTATAGACGGGACACTGACTTCCTCCTCCCCTCATGGTGACGTAGGACCAGAGGACGGCCCACCCTCCTCCCACCCACCCTATAGCCGAGCTCATGCTGCTTTATAAACACGAGACAGAGCGTGGGGGCGGGGCGTTCACCGGTACATGCATAGACTGTAGAAAATACATGCATAGCACTGTGCGAAGAACGCTGAAATGCTCACCTTTGTGGGCGTGTCTGTTTACATGTCAATCACGGCAGAGAGCTTCCTGGAGGCGCGGCTTCTCCAGCTCAGTGCTGCATCAAATTTGTCATCAAAGTGGGAACGCGTCATCAAATTGGAGCGAGGTGTTTGGGCTCACCCTGCTTGATATTGTTGTTGATTCATTTCTGTAATACATTGATCGATTCACCAACACAAAACTTCTGACTATGTCTCTCTGTATGCGATCTCAGGTACTGAATACAAAAGTATCTCAAAACTGTAGCAGTATATGAAATGTTCCTGCTTATCATTTGACTTTCCTTTTCAGCGTGCGTCAGTGGTTTTCACTTTGAAAATGAAGTAGTCCGGCCAAATATCAAAGGTTATTATTTGTTCCTGGATGGAATCTGTTTTCAGGCAGTGCTCGTAACACAAGAGACAACATTGGCTTTAGTCTGACTGAGATGTAAATGTTATAGTATAATGGGTGTTTGACTTTTTCATGCAAATATTGCTTTAACTTGAATTTCAGACACATGATTCCTCAGAGAGAGACAGAGTGCTGTGTAAGCAGACAAAGAACACAAGTCAGGGCTGATTCTTCCCTGAATTGCTCTGACTTTTAGTAACCTCCACCCCAGCATGATAGGACGGTTTGTTCTTTCAGTTTGTATAGATGACTCCCATGAGTTACAGCAAAGTCATGTTGAGGGCTTGGTCAGGATGGAGGGGCCTCTATTGTTAGTATTTGCCTGTGTCAGTGTGTGTCTTTGTGTAGTGTGTGTGTGTGTTTTAGGTCACTCTGGAAAAGCCCTTTCCTGTGTGGCGCTGCAGGTTCCTTCTGAGGCTGGACCGCAGACAAGCTGTCTCGCTGCAGTTCCACCGCGAGGCCTTCTCCATTGTTCTACCCCTCACTCCCTTTGTCCTGTCCAGTCTGTGACCCCCCCCCCCGTCACTCCCCTCCACACACACCCTCAGCTCCCCTTGTCTCTTACCCTGCAGGTGCAGCTGATCTGAGGTCCACAGAAGAAGGAAATAGAGCCTGTGAAACAATAGCAGACCTCAGATACTATTAATACAGCAGTTACAGTATCTATGCATTAAACAGATTAGTTTTCAGCTTTTTTGGGAGATTTTGTAACCACGCTGGAGTGTAACAGTGGGTTACATCAGCAGGAAAATACAGTATGTTCTAAGTAAGGATGATGGCCATCAGGGATGTGGGAATCCTACAAGTGTTATAATTATTCAGCATGTCTATCATGAACAGCTGATAGGAAACATGTGTTACAGTTGGCTTTGAAGCAACACTCAACCCTTAACATGCAGAAGTGCTCGCATTACTGTAATTGAGTTGCTTTTGTGGGTACTTGTACATTTGTGAGTGTATTTCTAAATCAGTAATTTTATTTGTACCAATTTCTTACATTCCTACACCCAATCGTTACTGAGTAAATGATTATTATTATGATTTTTTTTAAAAAAAAAAAAAGATCAACGGACATTGTGAGACTACAAAAAAATGAAATGACCAGACAACTATCAAATGCATCACATCATAGCCGACCAACCAGATTAAATGTAATGCTCCGCGCCAAAACAGAAGTCATTTTCTCAATTTTAGAGTTCACAAATCTAGCTATACTTTTATATATACAGTATATATTTATTTTTAATTTAATTAATTGGTGTTATTTTTTTTTTTGATTTATTTACATTTTGAGAAAGATTTTATTTCAGCCTTTGTGGAAAATAAATTAAGTTCCAATTGTGCAAGATTTGGTCTCTTCCTTTTTAAGTTTATACATGAGATTATTTATTTCCAAAAATAAACACGGGGGGTGAAAGTCACTAGTAACTTTTACTCTGAGTACTATTTAATTTAGCTATTTTCTACTTGTACTTGAGTATTTTATGTATGACTTACTTGTCCTTGTATGTGAGTACAAATTCAATCAAGTGACAGCACTTCTACTTGAGTAGAATATACTGTATCAGTACACCTCTGCTAACAAGAATGCACTACTTTAGATATTAGGTTTAAAGCTAAATGATAAAACTATGTTAAATACAAAAATATTACACTACTTATAGTGTTAACCTTAGACAACATGTGCAGATATGGGGGAACAAGACAATGGATGTGCAAGATTCCGCTGAGCAGCAAACATTTAAATACATTTGTAAGATATTACAGGATATTGAAGCTGGTTCTCCTCTGCTTGCACACTCCACTGCTGATGTGGTAAAATGTAAAGGAGGAGCACTGACCTTTGTACAAAAGGCTGTTATAGAACATCTCCAGAAAAACACCTCTTATCTTATCTTTACATAAAATATTTTATTTTACATGTAGCTATACCTGGTATTTATATATATATTTTTTTATTTTGTGTAAGCTTTAATGCTGTTGCTTGAAGCATCTGAATTGATCCCCAAAAAAAACGCATTTCAGCCACAATAGCTCCTTATAAACACAGATCTTGCTCAAGCAAGCACGTTTCAGAAACGACTATTACACGTTCCTATTTTCAGTGAGAGTTTAGTACAGTATGTGCAACTGGGGGGCCCATATGTGGCCTTTGATCTATTTTTCTGTCTAAAACGTTTATCCTTAACCTTTATAAACGTACATAATGAAAAGAAATATACAAAACAACAGCAAAAATGCACAAAATTACTCCGAAAACACACAAAAAACCAGAATAATAGATAAAACGATTACTGAATTCACATTGACTCCAACAATGTCTATACAAAATGACATACGATTGCACAAAATGACTCCAAATATTTACAAAATGACATAAAAGTACACAAAATGAGTTGAAAATATATACAAAACACAACAAAACCTCGAAAAACGAGAGAAAATTATACAAAATGATGACAAAAAGACAATAAAAATTCAGATAAAAACCTTTGTTTTGGTCATTATTCTAAATGCTGAGATGAATGTTGATAATGTGGCCCATCACATTTTTGTGGTGCCCATGCTGTGATAGAAGGTCTAATAGATAGAGTGGTAAGTAGTGAGCTACATACACAGAAACCAGAGCTGCAGCTCTAACTTTGTTTTGATTTGATCATTAAAAATAGTGGAAAAAAACCTCTTTTACCTTAAAACAAAAATAATATTTTCAATCGTAAACATTTATTATGTCATAATAAATAGTCTTAATTGTAGTAATTACATTATTTAGTAACTTTTCAAGATAAACCAGACAGATTTCTTTACAAAAAAAGTGTAAGTTACTGTTTATGTCATTGGAAAAAGTAAGCAAGAATAATCAAAGTGCCGTTTACAGAAGGTCCAATAAACAGAGTGATGTAACAGATAGAAGAGGAGACACTTTGAGTGTGTGTGTGTGTGTGTGTGTGCGTTATCTCTCCCGGTCAAGTGCAATAGGGCAAAGATAAGCTACTGGAGAGTTTCCTCACAGAGCCTTCACAGCAGCACAGATCAAAGTGTTCAGCTGGTAAGATGTGAGAGGTTTACTGTGGACATTGCCATGGTTACATGATGTTTTTTTTAATTCGGAATTAGTTATTCCAAATTAAATCATTCGGAATTAAAGTGTTCCGCTTCGTGTTTACATGGAAATAGTAATTCCCGAACTGAGGTTCACGTGGAAAAATGGGTTTATTCGGCTTTAGATCATTCCACTTTAGGTCTGGGGTCGAACGTGACGCACCACGTCTATCGGGAGAAACACACAACAAACCTTTCATTGTCGGCTGTAACACAGAAGACCACATGACAACTGTTTTCACTTTCATTTTGATTGTAGTTTTGAAGCAGCAGCTCGACAATAACATGAGGTTTCAGTTTGGACGACGGGGCGTTAGAGAGATAGGAACTAATCACCTGTAAATGAAGTCCAGTGAAACTCCGTAAAACAATCACCAGGAATAAACAGTTAGGTAAAGATAGTAGCTCTAACAACTGGTAAAATGATAAACTGGTGATATTACAGTCTATGCATGCAGTACGCGGACGCGTTTACTCCGCCTCCGAGTCCTAGTGCCAGCCGTCTTTTCATTATTTATTTATTCAGTTATTCAGTTTATTTCCGACATGGTTACATTCACTTTTTTTTTACATTTTTTTTTTTTGTTTTTTGTTTTTTGTACATGCCGAAAAAGGAGACGAGAGAAGCAGTTTGCTCATCTAGGTCCCGTCCCCCTATTACATTATATCCATGTCTTTTAAGGCTCTTATTAAATAGTCTAGGCTGGAGTCCGGGCTGCCACCATCTTGGATTATGTCGCCACCAGCGTGTCATCGCCGCAAGCGCAAAACGATCCGAATTAACTTAAAGCGGCTTTAACCAAGTTAAGTGTTTACAAGAAAGAGGAATGATCTAATTCGGCATTAAAATCGGAATAAACCAGCCTCTTAATTCAGATTTAAGTTTAATTAGGAATTAAATTAGCATTAGGAATTAAGTGTTAACAAGGTCAGGTTAAAGAAGAATTAACTTTTATTCCTCTTTATAGAGGAAATAAATGTAAATGTGGCCATGACACTTTAAACACCAACAGTGCCTCGAGGAGCCAATAGAAACCTTTCTTTTTTGTTTTTAATTCGTTTCCTCCAGTCCTACCATTAGGCAATCGCTGATTTGTGTATTTTTAGCTCACAACCATCACTGTTTATCCAGATGTAAATGGTCTGTGCAATATTTCAACTCTTTGCAACAGAACAGAAAAACACACAGTAAAACCCTCACCTTACATAAACAAAGCTTAAATAACTGAAACAAAGGGTCAGAAGTGTGCAGTTTGTGTACAGTGAGATCTCATCAGGAACTGCTGATAATTATATGATACATACAGTTATATAAGCAGGTGGTAAAACTTTGGAACCTGGTTAAACATAAATGCTAAGAAACTTTGACCTGAAAGTATGTGAAACACAAATTAAAATCTGCACTAAAGTGAGAATTGTGTAAAGGTGACTTTTTTATTCCCAGCTGATTATAAACGTAAAACCTATGTGCATTTAGGCTGAAGAGCATTTGAGTTCAGACTGCAAATGAATCGCTCTAAGTTCAGATGTATGTTCACACCTGAACAAACGAGCCGAACTCTCCAGGTAAATAAACTCTGGCATATTTAAAGCAAAATATGCCTGGTGTTAAAGTACAGTAAAAGTATGGAAAAGAGATATTGCACTGATTTCTTGCTTTAGGTCCTGGAGAGCCACTATTCTGCATGTTTCAGATGCTCCCCTGATCCACCACGGCTTATTGTAAAGCAGTGGTTCTCAAATGCGTGCACAACAGGGGGTACTTGAGAAAGAGAGAAAGTGGGAAATGAACAAATATAGTGTCAGACTTGGTCCCACCCCAGGCATGAGACGACCAGAAATAATAAAAACTATAGAAATAAATCTATTGAGCAGCCACTAAATCAGTGTTTTTCAACTTTGGGGTCGGGACCCCATGTAGGGTCACCTGAAAATTCTGAAAAATGTAAGTACATTTTTTTTTTTTTATTCTTCTTCTTTATTACTTAAAAATAAATATATTAATTAATTAATATACACACACACACACACACATATATATATATATATATATATTGAACATGATCAAAAACTAATTCTTAAAAAAAAAGGATGGGAACAACTGCACTAAATACTGTTTCTTTTACAAAATGAGATTCTTTATAATGTATGTTGTCACTCATGCCATCATTATGCTCTATAGTTGTTTTTAAATAGTTTTCTGAGCAAAACGTCGTTGGACAGAAGAGGGTACTTGAGCCAAAAAAGTTGGAGCACCACAGTTGTAAAGGAGAGCTTGTTATCAGGATTTCCTTAGAGCTGCATGATGTCATCATCATTAGATTCAGACCCTGTACTGTACCCCACAGATACCATCAAAATCTTTCGAGGCAGTTTGGATGTTCTTCTCGTGTGTGTGTGTGGGATATATTACATTTCTCCTTACAGTCCACAAACCTAAACATCAGCTTCATAGGACTTTAGTATTCCCACAAAAGGAAACGTGAGTGATGATCCCAACAAAGAGAAGCCTGTGTTTGTTTACAGTCTGTGAATATATTGCTCAGTGTCCACATTTCTACAGAACCCAATTAAAACACTGGCAACAATGGCTGCTTCCACGCACGGGGAGTTTCTCAACATCCATCAACGGAGGCAGGAACTTGATAAATAGAAAGGAAACAGATAAGGCTCGATTGCCCTGTCACTGATCCATATCTGAGCGTGCAAACGTCAGGCGTTATGCCACACAGGGGTGGATTCACCGCTCTGCGGCTTTGGGATTACGTCCCGTAACAACATTAACAGCTAACGTGTTAGACAGATGTGGAGGTCAGTTAATTAGGGCGTGAGATTTACTCGACATCCAGGTGATTGTGAGGGGGACAATGCACTTTGTTAACAACTTGCGCACATTAACATTTCCTATGCAGTATAATCAGTCTGCAACACTTTTTAAAGCAAGAATTAATCCAAAAGCTTTCAATCGCTTATTTCAACTTCCTGTCATCTTCATAGTACAATATTAGGTCAAATTACAAATAACAGTCAAATTGCTAATAAAGACTATTTTCTCCATTTTTTTTAAAATATCTATATCACAGGAAGTTGCACCAATAATCAGGAAGTAGCAGCTTAAGGAATAAGGTGTAGCAAATCCAAATAAATATTTATACTATACGTATGAATATATATATATATATATATATATATATATATATATATATATATATATATATATATTTTTTAAATGCATAGAATCCCACATTAAATGAGATAATTTGAATTTTGATCACTGACTCTGCAATGCCACCAGGGCATGGGTTAAAATGTAATTGTAAGATTTCTTTTACAAGTTAAAGTTCTAAAATTTCAAAATTCTAAAAATTCTTAAATATACAGTTCCAAAGTTTAAAAGTTCTAAAGTTAAACGGTAAAAGGAAAAGTTTTGAAATTCTGAAGTAAAAGTTCCTAGCTAATGTAATGTAATGTAAGCTAATGTATTACCGTCCTTTAGAACATGTTCAAGGATAGCAGTTGATCTCGTCATTTTGTAGTTCTGTGTGCAAAAACAAATCTAATGATTCTCATTTGTTTCTAAAAAAAGACATCTACCATTATTCCCATTCCAAAGAAATCCTGTCCTACAGAAAACAATGATAAAAGATTGGTGACTTTAACTTCTGTTGTCAACAAATGTTCTATAAAGTACATTTTATCTATATTGAAATCAGAAGTGAATTCTGAACGAGTCACTCTACTTTGCTTCCAGGCCAGGGAGGAGCATGGATGGTTCAGATTACACCATAACCCACTTTACTCTCAAACACCTGATCCCAAGGTGTATCCACATCTTTTGTTTTCACTTCTGCTTTAATACATTGTAGCATGATCAACTCTTTTGGGAAGACACCCAAATGACTTGTATAAGTACTTTATTTTTAAAGTCAACCCAAACTGTCTGGATTAACAACTGACTTTCTGAATCCAAAGGTATCAGCACAGATTCCCCTCATGACTGTTAAAGCTCACCAATCCTGTTCACCCACAAACGACTGCACCAAGTCTCCTGGGCAACCAGTTTTTCAAATTTTCCAATCTCTCTTTCAAGAGAGACAATGTCTTTAAAGCTGAGGATGTTTATTAAAGTGCAAGCCTTCAAGACCTGACCCTACCTACAAAAGCCCTGTTCATATCACCATGACAACAGAACTTATCAGTGCAGAACTGAAGAAGTCTGAAGAAGAGGGAACGCTCTGAGCCACGTCAAGTCCAAAGTGCTACATAAATAAACCAGTATCTACTACAGCGGGGCTTTGAGGGTTGGTCACGCAACTTCCTACTGGGCAAAGTACATCATGTCCAACGTCTCTTTTTCATTGTCTGGATGGTGTTCACATAACTGTTCACTTCCCATTCCTTCTGCTTTAAAAAAGACCCTACGTATATGGAGCCATTAGCTTCAAATATAGGGCCCCTGATTTTCCCTTTGCAAATTTCCCTATGTTCTGTTTGAGGGTTTACCCATTTCAGCAGTAGAACATTTCTTTGTTTCATCATCTTTCCCTGTTTAGATGACTTACTGGCTATTAAACTTCCTAAAAACTGTACCAAACATGTTAAATAGGGTTAATAGAGTGAACCACTGTTATTAATTTGGCCTTTTATACGCTTCAGATGATTTACAATATCAGGATGGTTAGGCTGAAACCATGTAAGATTATGTCGCTACGTTAGCCACACTGCTAGACCCTAGAAAAACACCATAGAAAGGTGTGATATGGTCCCATAACATCATGCATGATTACTATTGAATCTGAGTGATTTTTAACTGGATTATGGGTGGAATTGGACATATCTGTCTGTTTCTCACACTTTTTAGCCATTCATGCATCTGTTTTCTGGCGAAAAAATAGCGTGTAAATGCGTAATATTGTCTCAAAACATTATGTGAGATATTTCCATGTCATGTTGGGGCCAGAAATCAAATAAAGAGAAGGAGAAACAAAAGACAAAAAAACAGGTCAGATAGATTTTTCTCTTTCAAAATGTGAATTCCAGTTTTTCCGTCCATTTTCAGCGATGACGGAAAACAAGATGCTATAAAACTTCTACAGTCTGAGTGCAACCAAACCACTAGTGTTGAATGAAAATAGATCAGTTAGACTTTATAAAATCATAAAACATTTGTTGAATAATAAAGGCCAGAGTAAATGGAAAGCTATAATGACTAAAGTATTTTTGCAAAACGCTGCTTCTAGCTGACTGAGGTCACCCCTGTTCACGGTACGGTGCCTTTTTTCATTTGAGCACTGAAAGTTTGTGTCCTTTGTCTCACCTCCTGTACTTTTTCCTGCTAAGAAGTGAAGGGAAGTATTTATCTGGGCCTGTAATCTGCATTACTTTGGTCATCAGAGTGGGGGGGCTGTGGGCGAGGAAGCCCCTTAATCTCCTGCCGGCACTGTGAAGTAGTGAAATCTTTGAACACGTGATGAAAGTATGGCTGGTACTGAGAGGAGATCACTGTGAAATGTTCTGTTATTCAGCCTTTGTGGTTATTGGAGAACAATGACACCAATATCAATAGATTGTGTTATTATTACATCTTTACACAAACCATGCATCTGAGCCAGAGTATTTTCCACTGGGTTTTGTAAATTGAGATGGTTAAAAAAAAAAATAAAAAAAATAAAAAAAAAAGCATTGTGTTTGGATTCGGAAAAAGCCAACATAAACAGACCTGGATTGCTTGATACTTTAGCAAAACCATCTGATATTAACACTGTCATAAATAAATAAGCAGAGCAGCAAACAGACGAGAGCGTGGCTCTAAACATAAAATGTTTCCCTTTCCTGATTTCCCTGGAATTACCAGTAACAATAAAGCCTAAATATGGCTTTAAACACTGAGCAGTAAACATCAAAGAGTTTCCTGGCAACAACCAAACCGTAGTTCCTTAGAATAGGTAGAACTATTAAAAACAGTTCCATTGCATCACAGTATTTCTTACACTTATTCTTGTAATATTTTTTTTCCAATTGTTTAGATAGATGATGAAACTACCGTGGAATAAAACACCATCTGTTTCCATGGTGACGTGATGAAAACTGCAACAGCAGCAAAAGCCATGCACACACGAACACAACACAAACACACACACAGGCACATGCAGCTTTATCCAGCCTTGCACCCTCAGTAAAGCCGATGAGCAGATCAGCTGTCAGTCGACCTCACAGGTTGTACACACACACACACACACGCACACGCACACGTACACGCACACACACACACACACGCACACGCACACGCACACGCACACGCACACGCACACGCACACGCACACGCACACACACACACACACACACACACACACACACACACAGAGCCATTACACCAGGGATTGACACACAATTGCCACTACAGAGGAAAATGACTGCAATTGCTCGACTATACCAATATGTTTCAACCTGTGCACAAGATAAAGTTAGGATTCTTTAATATATTTCAGAGACCAAAATTAGTAAAAGTGCTGAAATAAATTAGTTTTATAAATACGCAATATTTGTGCACACATTTGCAATAATGCACCAAAATAAACCCAATGTTTTACCTAATTCTTTAGGTAACCATCATGTTTAGCCTTATATTACCACACCACTCTATCTTTCTCTGTCCCAGTGACCTTTGCATGGATGCCTGTATAATCTGCTGTTTTTGGGTTTACATTGGAAGAAAAGGTGACAGCTGAGGCGTTGGATGGCATGGTGACGGCTGGGCTGAGTGTGCAGGCGAACGCTGAGACGAGGTGGATGAGATTACCGCCAACATCCTCGTAAACTGGTTCCAGCCAGCTCTCACTGCTCCTTTGTCAGGAGCCTCTTCAGATGTTTGTGAGTGCATTTAAAGGCAGGATGGAGCAGACAGCCTCCTGACTCCTGACACTCACAGCCTCAGGCCTGTTACTGTGAGACTGCAACGTGCACGTTGATTACACGTCTAAACAGAAGTCAGGGACATATACTGTGTGCATGTTTTTTCTTCTTTCTTTGTCTTGCATTTGCATCCTGGTGACACAGTGAGTTGACGTTAAAGGCAGGAAAGAGGGTTGGACTTACTGGGATTTGGTTCCAGGTAGCACATGTGTCAAACTGAAGGCCAGGGGGCCAAATCCGGCCCTTTTAAGGCAATGGTTCTCAAACTTGTTTGGCTCAAGTACCCCTGTTCACCTATTTCTGAATCAAAGTACCCCTTTGTCTAGCTACATTTTGCCCAGAATACTATATAAAAAAACAACAACTAAAGAGCATATAGATGGAGTGAATGAGTGATAACACACATTTTAAAGAATCTAACTTAATAATAAATAAATAAATAAATAATTGTATTTCAGGAGACACTAACTACTGTTTCATTCCACTTATTTGCAATTTATTTTTATCGTTTCCGGTCATCTCCTGTCAGTTCATGCACATTTTAAAATCCCCATATTTTTAAGGATTTTATTTGTTAGTTTTCCACTCTCTCGCTCCCTCTCTCAAGTACCCCCCGTAGAGACGTCGCTTACCCCCAGTGGTACACGTACCCCCATTTGAGAAACACTGCTTTGGAGCACGCAATTCAGCCCACAGGAGAAAGAAGAAATGACCGAGACATCGTAAATCATTGTCAACTAATTTAGGCATCTCATCTCCTCCAGATACCCAAATTCAGTGAAACTCCACAATATTTGCATGAACTCACAGTTTTTCCCCATGATGACGGCAGTCATTTTTAATCTCAAATTGTTGAAAAAAGCTATGTTTCCAAAATCTTGCAATTTTCCTAAAATGATTCCACAAATTTTACCTGAATAAAAATAAAGTTAGTTTTAAAAAAATGAAGGAATTCCTACTTAATTAAATCATTGAAAATATTTGTATGTGGAAGTGATAACTAGGGACCTTTATTTTATGTTTTCTCCATAATCTACAGCCAACTTTTGTATTTGATCCCTGAACTAAAATGACAGCAAGAGGCTCTGTAAGGTAGACAGAGCGCTCCCTCTGCTGTTTGAAATGTGTATTACAGAAGGAGTGTCATAAAACCGAACTGTTTATAGTAAATATTGAAGTATGTTATCGTAGTTAGTTTTAATATTATTAGGAAAAAAATAATACATTAGAGAAAGAGGAGATTGCAGGAATATAGTCTTTCTAAAATAAGATGATTTAAATATTTGATAACATATATAAAAGATGTAAATGGCAATATAAACTAAAAATGTATAGAAAAACAACCTGTGAGACTACAAAGCAAAGTGTGACAAGTGAAGATAATATTCAGTAAAACTCAATTCCTGTTTGGCTCTGATTTCATGTTTTAATGCTACATTACTAAATGATGATAATAATGGAAACATTGCAATATTGTAATATTTCAAAGTGGCAGAAAATGGATGGATGGATGGATGTAAGAATTACAATAATAATAATAATAATAATAATAATAATAATAATAATAATAAACTTTGGAGTTTTTTTGCCACAAATCTTTTGAAATTGTAGTTTTTCTTTAATTTTTTCTTTTATGATATAATAATATATTTAACTATTTCAATCTAAGATGAGGATTTAACTTAACATTTAAAACTGTTTTTTAATCATGCACATCCATTAATCTAAAGGGGCAAAAACTTTGCACTCAATTCATTAAGATTTAAGCTTTTGCTTGCCTTGTTGTTGTTGTTGTTGCTGTTGTTGTTGTTGTTGTTGTTGTTGTTGTTAGGGTTTAAGAACAAATCAGGAATCTGGAAGGTACCATTCCACCAGGATCCTATCTAATCTGTGCTTGTGCTGCCATCTAGTGGTTTAAAACAGAATCGTCAACATTTCTGCCTGAGTTTGGCTGAAGAAATCTGAAATAACACAGAGAAGAGATTCAGGCAGTGAACCCCTCTGAGTCAATTTATCCCACGTTAATGCTTTACATCAGTTATAAGTGTGCAAAATAGCTTTTATAACACCTGTCATCACTCATATTATGTACAATATCTGTAAATGTGCATAATTATTTACTAATGCCAAATAAAATGTGACAAAGACAACTATATTACTCATGAAATATTTATTTATGAAATATTTAAAAAGAAAAAAGGTATACAGTTTGTATTATGAAATGAGTGCATACAAATAAGTAAATTATAAAATAATTATTTTTGTGTAGTTGTATATTGCAAATTCCCACGGCACACACGGACTTGCCTCATGGCACACCAGTGTGCCACGGCACACCGTTTGAGAACCAGTGCTTTACATGGTGCTATTCAGACCCCGACAGGGAATGAGGAAGAACAAGAAGGATGACACAAAAATGAAGCTTTAGGAGTCACAATGTTTGATGCTCTCAGTGGGAAAAGGATACAAACGAAGCTCTGATCCAGTGGAAAATCATGTTTTCTATAAAGATCAAGTCATAAGCTAAGATCGAGCATATATATGTACATATATTTCCACCAGATACTTTAAAAAATCAAATAAAACCTAATTTTGTTCTGGTTTAGTGATTTAACGTGCACAGGAACAGACATATACGTCATCCACTCCTGTTTGAGGTAGACAGTGTTACATTCACAGAGCCGTGATGTCTAACTGAGCTGAGCTTCATGCTCAGTGATGAGGTTACAGAGGTTCGTCTGAACCCTGAGGCCTGTTGCTACCATAACACCCAGCTGTTCCCAGTAATGGCTGCCTGCATCACCTCACCTCACACAGCGCAGCATAGGACACTATGGTGCCCAACTCATTGAGGTGCTTTACAATTAAACTAAAATGATTTTTTTATCCTCAGAAAGTCAATTACAATTACATTCTCAATTACAGAGCCTGAAAATAAATAATAATGAAATAAATTACTATCTCTTATGATAACGGGTCCTAAATCAGCTGTAAAATACACTAAAACAATTATCTATCATTTAATTTCTTTCTTATCTCTTGGTTACCTTGTTTGGCTTCCTAATCAATGAAAATATGGCTTTTAATATTTTAGGTGTTGGCGTCTGAGCCTTTTTTGTGTCAGTATACCCCTCGATTTACATATTTTTTAATGGTAAAATGTGGGAAAGCTTGATATCAAACATATTTTAATAATTGTTAACTACATATAAGTAGAACTGTACATAGAACTGTAACATGGTTCCCCAGTTTAGTGTTAAATTACAATTGTAATTGTCATGAAAATTCTGTAGAAAATGTCAGTCAATCATCTAAACCTAATGACAGATGATTTAAATCACAATTATAATTACGCCATAATTGTAATTAATGATGAATTACGCCATTACAATTATAACTGACCCCAACCCTGATGAAAAGGTGACTGTGTGCTAACCACTAATAGACGCACATGGGTACGTGAGGGCCAGCGACGCTGGGGACCAACAGAGATTAGAGTTGCTGCTGTTGGCGTTATTCCAGCACACCACTGGTTTCCCCCTTGTCATATCTGCATCCTCTGTCCACAGCCACCAGGATAATTACAATTATCTGTGCGACATCAAATGTGCTTATTGATTGTGACATGCTCATTTAGTCCGTCATTGCTGTTTTGTTCCCAGCCGTCACGCTGTGCTGTCTGTCATGCACTGCAGTGCGGATGGAATTATTTTCCATTGGAATCCAGTCGCCTCGGGATGATGGAGACCAATCAGGAGACTGACAGCTTCTCTATGATGTGGAACATAAAGGTTTGGATTTACCATTTATATTTATAACCTATCGTTCATTTATTCATATATTTTGATTCATAAATAAGTATGACTGATATATATGTTAAATATTTCCCACACTCTGAACTAAAGAATGTTGTGTCTCTATCAACTGTAGATCACATTTAATTTCAGAAATACAATGAAAACCATTTCATTTATTCTCCTGGACTGCGTGCTTTAGCGACTATACAGTGGGTGTTTCATAATGGTGTCTCTATTATCAAAACACAGAACTTTTTCCAGGTGCCGTAAGTATCGATCACAAAGTCTGCGATTTCTTAAAGTCTCTAAACAGTTACCTTGTGCCACTCACATCTGTTGTCTCGTCCACCATGACAGCTATGAGGGAAGCCAAGGGCAGATATTTGTTACCCGAGCAACGGACAAACGCTGGTAGCAGTTGAGGGTTAGTGAAAAGATTCATGTCCAGGTATTGGCTCAGGGGGATTGATAGGGCGTAATTTGTAGGGGGCGTGGTTTGTACAGTTCCGTGGCTGCAGCTAGACCCTTCTCACCGAGGCCGCGCCTCCAAAGTGAACATACACTGTAGTGTGTGCACTATTTGTTCATGCAGAGGTGTACTGCGCTCTTGTGGTCTCCAGCGCATCTTGTGGTTCGGTTCATTGATATGTGTTCAGGCACTTCTGGGTAACCTGCCATTTTAGTAAAAAGTAGTATGTATTATACTTTATTGTCATATATGTAAAGCTACATACACAAAATGTGTTCTCTGCATTTAACCCCTCCCTGAGGAGCAGTGGGCAGCCACGCTGTAACGCCCAGGGAGCAGACACATTTAGTACCTGTTCTATCGCCTCGAATCACCTTTGACTTGGCGACGCAGCGGTTGGACAAGAAAAATGAGTATCACCTTAAATGCACTATTCCTGTAGTTAGAAGAAGAGAGGACGAGAAGAAAGTGACTTAGCAGCTTAACACTGGATGACTGTTGCTGTTGCTGTTGCTGTTGCTGTTGCTGTCGCCTCAGCCTCTGCTCCCACTGAACTCTCTCCTGACTAAACCTCTCCAGCAGCTCCAGCTTCTCTCGGCTCCCGTTCGTCTCAGTGAGACCCTGAAGCGCTGCGACGGACTCACAATCACAATAGCCACTTAAATAGCCATGTGTTTTACTGTACTGTGCAGTTTTCTTTGATGAAAATAATAACAACAGTGTGTGGATAGCAAAAAGAAAATCGCTTTGGCGATCACTGGTGACTGATCGCCCTCAGTGAGGCATGAAATCAGCGTCTATGGACACGCTTACTCATGAATATGTATAAGCAGGCACCAAACAGCCCATTGCTCAGAAACTCTGGAAAACAGGCGAGTTTGGGAAAATAAACTAGTTCTTAGAACAAACGGAGATGGGTAAAAAATTCATAATATGGGACCTGCTTGTTGTTGTTCAGACACATTTTGATATAAACTTTTGAGGAGACAGTTTGGAGGTTCTCCTCAAGTTCCACAGCTCCTAAAAATTTAAACAAGTACTGTACATTGGATTTTAGAAGCTCATAGCAGAGTCAGTGTGTTTGTGCTTTTCTGTCTCCGTCCACTCTGACAGTTCATGAACCATTTAAACTAACGCAGCCCTAAATTGTACAGATTCACTAGAATTGCCACTTATTGGTCAGCGCAAGCCCTTAGCGTTTAGCACTAATGCAGCTCTGTATCACAGCCACTAACACTGTGTTCAATACTGTTGCTACAAATGACGCTAAATGTGCCTTTAGCCGTAACTCTTTTCTTCTTCTTCTTCTTCTTCTGTTTTTATAAACCTCGTCAGATTTTATCAGACATCCAAACAAAAGTGACCTTTTCTTTATATTTATTATAACATGGCTATTCATGGTTTCTTGGTTTCAGAGCTTGTCCGGTATCGTGTATGAATATGGATAAATGTCTTTCACTGATGATTTATTCATTCCCAGTAAAGGTCTGCATGGATCACACTGAAGCCATCTTCCCATCATGCATTTGAAATGTGAGAGCTGACGGACTGACATTTTCTAATGTCAGGGATCGCTGAGAAAAGCTTCTGAAATATTGAGCGGGTATCTCCTGACATACAGCCGGTCATCGCCTGCTCAGTCTCCCCCATTGTTGCTCCATTAGCCACCAGTGTTTGTGGAAGTACATATAACACACTTGTGTATTAATTATCCAGCTTTAGAACAAAACAGTGAATGAGGAGCTAGCGTCATGCAAGAATTTAAATACAATGATTAACTCTCTGGGATCTAATTACAGAGAAGCAATAGTGCTTCATAACACACCTGCCACTCAGGTTTAACAAGACAATAGAGAATTTCCCCAAAGTGACAACCAAAGCTTTCCAGGATATCGCAAGGGATTAGTCCTAATCCAGATATTTTCCACCCCATTGTGTAAGGAAATAAGGAGGTGATCCATTGTTCAGCCTGAATAAAAGCAGCAACCAGAGCAGGGTCGCAGCGCTTCTGGGACTGAAGCCTTTCTTAAGCATCTATTTTCTGTGAAATCACTGGAAAGCTTGAGGGCTGAAAAGTAATTCAGAAAAAGCAGTTTTAGGAAAACAAAAGCAATCCTGGTGCTTTAAGTGTGCAGTAAAAAAGTATAACAGAAGACCAAATACAGTCGTTAAAGCTGAGCACTCACTAATACCAGGTACCAAGATGATTACATAATAATGCCAATAGAAGGGCCGCCTGAAATAAAAACAGTTATCATCAATAACATGCATTTCATTTGACAACCCTTATTAGTATTAAATAAAGGCAGGCATACACTGTACGATTTTTGCACTAGCTCAAATTCTGCGACTCATTTGCAAATTCTGAATGTTTGCAGCTCAAAATTCTTGTTCTAACACTGTACGGACCGACACTCTGACACGACCTGACTGCTCACACGGTACATCCGTACACGGCGCGTCGGGGTCTGGTTTCTGAAAATGCAACGTACAAATGAGATAATAAGACAATAAGAAGAACTCCGAAACGTCACCATTAAAACAGAAGAAAAACCCGGAAATGGAGAGACACTCGCAAATCTCAGCAAAAAGAGCTTTAAAAAAGAAAAGAGGGTGATGTGATGGAGCAGGAACTGACTGGACAGACGTGGGTAATACAGTCTGTTAGTTATACAGCAGTTCTACGATGTTCACGCAGCAAAAGAATTTGACACTTTTTTTTAGCTTCCTTTTGCCAATAAACATCCCTTTTTCCTAATTTTTGTCCATTTTTACAAGTTCTTTTTGATACTTTTATCCATTTTTTGTCAATTCTTTAACAATTTTATGCCACTTTTAATTGAAATAAGCTACCGTTTGCCCAATAAATAACACTTGTTTCATTTTTACCTTACATTTTTCCACTTTTTGATCCACATTTTATTCCACTCTCGACTGCATTTTAGTCACTTCACTCTTTTCTTGCCATGTTTTTGCCACTTTTGAACCAATTTTTTTGGCAACTGTTAAATTTTTTTTTTTTGTCATCTTACTTTAATTTTACTCATCGCTGTTGAATCTATGTTTGCCTTTTCGGCACATCTGCTTCATCAATGAGCTGGCTGTGATTGGCTTGATCACCTTTCAATAAATCTAACTGAACCAATACTGTTTCAACAATGAATTCCTCTGTAAAAAAGTGATGGGGATGAATTTTTGTTTTTATTAAAGTGCAGGTGTTGCATCCTCCACGGGTGAGACACACCTGGGGAGGAGTAACCTCTTAGGTTAGTGCTTTTTTAACTATTTTTCCTACATTTATCTTTCTAAAATGATAAAGCAAAGCTAAGATTAATAAATATTTCACAGCAAGTGCTTCACTTTATCCTGTTTTAGAAGAACTGTCACCATATCATGCTAACATCTCTCTCCTGTTTCTCCTTCGCTCTGACTAATATGTCTTGGATTGAACCTTAAACCAGACAGATTGACTGCTTTTTAGCTGAGAGCATTCCTCTTATTATTGCTCCCGCCATCCTTTAAAACAGAGTTCACATTGCTTGCTGTGGAAGATGAAGCACCTGAGACGGATTCATAAATCCACTTTTTTTTTTTTTTTTAAACCGTGTCGCTTCCATTAATCAGAAGCACTTCGAACCTTGCACGAGTTGTATCTTTTTGAGTACAATTCTCCAAGCTGCCAAAGTCAATTCTCTCCACAGCCTGTTAGTCAGAGTCAACAAAGAGATATTTGTCCAAAGAAGCCTGCCTTAGATATCTCAACAGGAAACAACTCCTGGAACAGATATTAGTCTGTCCACGTTCCTAGCAACAGATCACAGACCAAAGCTCTGATTGAGGAACCAGTTCTGACTGTTTTTGAATCATGTTTGGAGGGTAAATCCTCTATGTATGCAAATGATTTGTGTATTGACTTGATAAGCCATTTGTTGACTGTTATTACACGACTAGTCCATTACAGATACAGATACAGATAGATTCAAAAAAAAAAAAAAAAAAAAAAAAAAAACAGCGGAAAGGGTGTAAAAATACACAAAAGCTGGCACATTATTTTAGACATAACCAATCAATCACTCAATCAATCACGTCAGCTCAGGGTTTAGATACAAAGACGTGCTGCCACACACTTGCAGAGAAAAAAAAAAGCAATTTCTCCTCCATCTGGGCTGACGTTGCAGTCCTAACCTTTACTCTGACAACGGAATCAGTAGAATAAACAAGGCGTAATAGAGAGCAAAATGTCAAAACTTTCTCATCTCATTTCCTCTACCTATGCTGGGAATGGATTGCCAAACGTGACCAACCCCTTTCACACTCTGGCTTTACTTTTTTTGACCTCCACTGTACCACCAATCTTGCACTGATTTTAAATAATTAAATTCAATGTTTTCTTTTCAGCAAGCCTCCACAGAGCAAATCTGAAGAAGTGATAAAGCCTTCTAGCCTTTACACACTTCAGTGCCATTCAGTGTAAATTCTGCATGAGAGGTAGACGAGATGCCTCGTTCAAGGACAAACTAAAAATACCTTTTTAATACCAAATCTAGCAAAAGCAGCGCTAACAAACTTCAGTTTCTGTGTTGCTTCAACTTCTCTACAACGAAACTGTCATGGCTTTCATTCTTCATCAACCCATCGCTGTGTTTTACTTGTTTCAACTTTCCCACGTGTCTCGCGTCAGCGCTTTGATCTTTTCCTATTTTTAGTTTTTTTTTTTTTCCTTTGATGCTAGAAAACTGCTAATTATAGTTGAACAACACAAGGGTAAAAAAAAAAGCTGGGTCAGTTTGATTACAGCATCGTCCATGGAGGGAGACAGTGTCTTTTTGTCTCGCTCTTTCAATCCTTTAATCTTATAAAGCACCAGCATGTGCAGCACAGGCCTCTGAAAGCCTGTGAAGGCGCTCTCCTGAAATAAAGACTTTCTTTTCTTCTTTTAGTTGTCAAGTTGAAACATTGAATCTTCTTGTAATTTCATCCCTCCAGAGAAGAAGATAGCAGGGACTGAACACAACAACCCATTTACTGATTGAACTTTAATGGGATTTGTATCATCCACCATCACTACAGGGGCTGGATCAAAGATGTATCTGATATGATTAGGAGAAGGTGCTGCATACAACAAGGCTACACATGTAGGTAGGGAGACCCACAAGGGTTGGAAAAATCAACATAACAGAAAGAAGGTTTGGTGTTTGTAGCTACGGTCAGCAGCTGAAGATATACAGTACTGTAGGAGCAAACCTGTGAATGTCTACCTCACATTCTATTACAAGAGTATCAAACTCATTTTAGTTCAGGGGCCAAATACGGAGCAGTTTGATCTCAAGTGGGCCACAGACTTTGTGCAGGAAAACAAGTAATTTCTACAATATTGTGCCCTGGTTTGCACTTGTATGCATACATGAAAATACAAAATATGTAAGAAAGCGACAACATCTATGCAATATGGGACAGATATCAGTCCCAACAGGGACTTTACTTTAAATTTCCTAGATTTTGCGACAAATTTCAATGTAATAAAATGAAATATTATATCATAACAATTTTTTTAGTTTTCATATGATAAAAGCACCAGAAAAACTGTGAGCAAATATTTCTTTGTCATTTTAATTTTCTCCTGTTGGCTAAATTGGATGCTCCAAAGGGCCGAATTTGGGCCCGGGGCCATGAGTTTGGCACATGTTCTATTAGATTCTTGAAGATCTGCAGGGTTTAGATGCCTTGAACCTTTCATAAGTTAAGTGGACTTTAAGTGTTTTTTTTTTTTTGCAACTTTTAATCCAAAGCAATACAACTATGAACACTTTCTTTTAGATCTACAACCAACAGCTATACCATTATGGCACTCTAATATTGTGCAGGGCAGCGTATTTTAAGCATGTTTATTTTTAGTTTGTAATGGTTATTATTTCATTAGGTCAGAGCGAGACCACGAAGCAAATAGCTGGAAGAAAACGACTAAATGGTTAAATGTTACATATTAAACAATATATGTTGCTAGTCAAAAAAAAGGACAGTATTAATAATAGTAGATATAGTGCAAGTGGATCAATTCCAAATTAGGCCATTCTTTCTTTTATTGAGTCTGAATTAAGTTGATTGTTTTTGCTTTTAGTTTTTTCCTGGATCCCATTTGTTTGTACATATGCACTTGCATATGTGATATATCTGTTGTCCAACACTGATGTATGATGTTTGAATTATTATTATTATTATTATTATTATTATTATTATTATTATTATTATTATTATGGTGGACTTGGGTCCTTTCTGTGTGGAGTTTGCATGTTCTCCCCGTGCTGCGTGGGTTTCCTCCGGGTACTCCGGCTTCCTCCCACCATCCAAAAACATGACTGTAAGGTTGATTGGAGTCTCTAAATTGCCCATATGAGTGAATGAGGGAGTGAATGGTTGTCTGTGTCCGTGTTGCCCTGTGATGGACTGGCGCCCTGTCCAGGGTGTACCCCCGCCCAGCGCCCTATGAGAGCCGGAGATTGGCACCGGCAGACCCCCGCGACCCTGTTAAACGGGAATAAGTGGGTATGAAAATGGATGGATGGATTATTATTATTATTATTATTATTATTATTATTATTATTATTATTATTATTATTATTATTATTGTCTAACACATGGCAATCAAAAACAGACAACAACTCATAGGGGGAACATGCAAACTCCACACAGAAGGAACCTAAGTATCCACCCAGAGGCTTGAATCCAGGACCTTCCTGTTTTGAGATATAAGAACAACTACACTAACACACCAAAAATGAAAAAAAAAAAAAATCAATGAACACTTCTTTGCAGACAAACTCATGGAATCTCAGGCAATTATTGTCAAATCAACACATTTTTTTTTTTTTCTTTCAAAAAAAGATATAACTTAAGTTGGTTAAATTTGACTGGAGCTCAACACTGGCAGAAAAAAAACATCACCAAGTCCATGTGTAATGATTAATCTGTGAAATAATGTGTGGAAAGAATGAACCATCGGAGGAGGAAATGGCGTTAGTATATTTTTTCAAATATGTTTCATGAGTTTACATCCCAGTCAATCTATTCTTATGCACTTACAGATTTCCATCTTCTAGCGACTGCTCCTTGAACATCAAATGATCATCATATTCAAAGAAACAACTGAAGTCGCAGAAGCTTCTGAGTTTGAAAAAAAGCGACAGCAGGAACAATGGTGGCTCCAATCCTTTTAGTGGATCGTTATATGGTTTTGCAGAGACCTTGTTGCTCTCCCAGGGTCATCTCTGACTGGAAAAAAAAACATCTCTGAAATGGAATACTGATGAAATATCTGTTCCAATCTCAGGCGTATAATGAGTTAGTTTTCTCATGAATTATTTTCATTGAAGCCAGAGAAACATTTTCCACTATAACTCCAAATGTTCTTTGATGTATCAAAAGTTTATATCGTATAAACTTGTCCAAGAATGCAACCATTCTAACAGAAAAAAAGGTGCTTTACAAATGGAAAAACCAAATAACCTAGCAAAAAAAATATTTAGAGAAAACAAAAGTACAGTTTTTCACAAGTGCCTGCTCAGAGAAGCAGATATTTGTCATTATGTCACAAAGGAACAGAGAAAACCCTGCAAAGTTATAAATTATACACAGAAGGTGTTAGGGTGAGTTTAAAGGACATTTACACTGAGCTGTCTTCTGATGATTCATCTGTCATGGGAATGATGGGAGGAGCAGTTTTACCTCTGAGAGTGATGGAGGGCTGTCAAGTTACTGTCCTTGACCGTCTGGATAGAAAGACAGACTCATCCTTCATAATCGTATTTTTCCCACAGCAGCACCCTACAATAATCTTTGTTAGGAAAGTAGCAAATACGGTCAATTGTTTCAGCAATAAACCTAAAAATGATTTCCCCCAGCTGCTCGCACTCTGCATGGAGAAAGGTGGAGCTGTACATGTAGGACGTATTGGATCTCTCCACGCCTCCAGTAAGGAGAGAGATTAACTATTGATAGGATGATGGATTGCTGAGGTTGTAGCCTGTAGTTAAAAAAAATGATGAATCATTACCTCCAATCTCTGGACCATCCATGTGTCCTTTGTAGATCACTGGCCTCAGGATGCTAATATCTTAACATTTGCTACAGAGCTTTAAAGAGCTTTTCTCAGTTAAGCAAAGGCTTTACTCAATGTGTAACTTTAAATCTCATATCGAGCTGCCTCGTAGGAGGCCATGCAATAAGGTTACAGCCTCCGAACATTAGGAGGAAGGGCTCAGAAACAAAGGCTAACTTCTTTAATTTAACAAAGTATAAGGACTTAAAGTTTAGGGAACATCTCTTTTTCTTTTATATTTCATTGTCAAATGATCTCCTTAGTGTCTTGTAGCCAGGCCCTTTATCTCCAGTCCCACTTGGAAAAGACCAGCCACTGATGGAGGTCTGTACAGATGACAGGTGTTGATGATGTTTTCAGCGGACTGCTCGCCACACTTGCATGCTCCACGGTCTGCCAGGCCCCCCTTCTTCATGGTTGACTTGAAGCAGCCAACACCAGTTTGTAGCTTGTTCAGACGGGTCTATTGGCAACGTGGTAGGTCTTCTTCTTCTTCAGCACCATCGACTGGGTTCTTCGATGTAGGGGCCGATATGGATCCAGGATCCCATCCACCATGTGCTTGTGGACATGTTGTGGCAGGAATTGAGCCTGAGGTGCTGGTGTCTGTGCTTTATTGTGTAGGATAAGACAGTTATATGTTTGGGCCTTCTTTACTAGATTGATGGTAGCAGCATCATAAACGATACTTTTTTCCGAGTCAATTCCTGCAAGGACTGGCAGGTAGGGCAGGGGAGTGGACTTCAGGCAGTCAGTTATGGTGCGGGAAGAGTTGTTGATCAGTGTCGATCTTTTTGACATGTTTTGTCATTTAGTAAACCTCCCGCTCCTGGATCATTCACCATGATATCAGTGGGGGCTGATAGGGGCTTCCAATCTGACTCTGAGTCAGATAGAGAAGTTGATATTGTGGGCCTGGAGCTCTCAGACAGTTATGTCTTCCCCTTGGAAGGTGAGACAGTCATAGAAGAACGTGAGGAGCTCTCCTTCAGGAGATTGTGAGCAGGGCAGCGGCTGCATTGAATATAGAGCTGCCATCCAATCAAGGGCCTGCCTGCTCCCGTTTTGATCATGAGGCAGGGGTCCAGTCCGCCTCACCTCTCGGACTTTGAGGATATGCTCCATAAACAGTTCCAGTCATCATCAGGTTGCTGGTCTGGGCTCTGTAGACGCCTAGCAGCAGTTTACAACTGAGAGAAGTTAGGCTGTGGGCCTTAACCTCCGGTGGACCAGGCTTTAGCGGCTTTGGCTGCCCCAGTAAAAACTGCAGAATGATGGCAATGATGGCAGATCGTCTCTGAGGAGACAGAGCAATGCACCCCCTCATGTTCACCCCGGGATCCCTGACCCTGGTAATCGAATGAGACGTCGCCGCCACCAGAGTGCTCTAAACAGTGCATGTGAATACGCAACACCAAAAACATGCTATATACACAATACACAGGCCCTGGACACCCTGCCCCCTCGTTGAACCCAATGTGTTGTCATCAAGCTCTGCAGAAGTATGATAATGAGCCATTCAGTTGATTCAGGTGTGTTAAAGCAGAGAGACATCTAAAAATCTCAGGAATCCGGTCCTCGAGGACTGAAGTCCGACACCCCTGCCTTACACCATAGAACATTTCATTACATTTTGGAGGGGATCTGTTTCTGTATCTATTATACTGATTCTGAATCAGTTTTTAAAAAATCCCTATCTCTCATCATTAATGACATTTCAGAAATTCATATTATGGTTAATACTTGACCAATCTTTATGAATTTTGATGTTACAGTATATGTCAGGTTGATTCTACAATCACTGCACTGAGTCTCATCTGGATCAGAACCGGATTAAAGTGTGAATGATTATGTTCTATGATTAGGATCATTGATCTAGATAACTGTGAATATCTGGCAAGGAGGATACATAGCGTTTGGCAGAGGTTTCCACTCTCTTATAAAATCCTCTGCTTTTCATCAATAAATACCTCTTTTCTGGAACAACCCATATGCTTGGATGTGGATGTTTGGTGCTTTAGTAGTGCTGAGTGATGTAATCTAAATAATCTGATAACTTATCCAGGATAATCAACTGTTCCATTATTGACAAACACTACTCCTACTGTTTCAACAATGGAAGGAAATCCACCAAACAAACACAATCTGTGTTCAGATTAGGAACAATAAATAACTGTATAGGGCATAAGAAAAACAAGATGTAACGTTATAGTTGATCCGAGCGTTGACACAAGAACTCATTCAAACAAATAAAGACTCATAAATAAATAATTTTTTTATTATGTTGCTTGGATGTAAATCGAAAGTGTGAAAAAGGAGATGTTTATCAATGAATGAGCCTGGCTGTGTGTGAACTCACAAATCATCAACATTATTACAGTCAGCTTTAACGACACATATTTGACCTAAGTGTAATAAAATGACAAACTATGTCAGAAAACTGGGAGTCAGACGTAGGGTTTGTGGTGCCTTTCTGTTATCCCATCACTTCTCCTATTCTGTCACATAAAGACGGCCTTTTCTTTCAGATCCTAATTAGATGAACTCACTTCATCCTCCTACCTCCATCTTCTCAGCTCCAGGTTTTTGAAGAACGATTGTGATCGTGATCGTGACTGGCCTTGATTAAAAGCGCCGCTGGTCATGATTGAGGGCTACTGTACTCAGAGGCATGAACACGGTGCGTGACTGTATGCTGGCTAATCTGAAACTGCTGGATCAATTTGATTAGGGAGGGTATTTTGCTGCAGTCCCCAAAAATAATTTGTTTTATCGGCCACAAGATCAGCGTTGGAATAGCTTTGCATATAAAATGTGTTTACTCTGTGCTTTCATGTGAACCAACAGACACTGCAGATCTTTTCCAATGTTGAACTGAAAACAACTTCCACAGAGTTTAAATGAGAATTACTAAAGTTATTCCTCTACACTCAGAAGGAGCAATGAGTGTATTCATCATTATCGGCCTGCTCATCATGGACGTTAAAGTAAATGATATAACTGTGCCAGGTCAAGTACTCAAACCTTAATGGAAAGGAGATTTACAGTAAAAGTTTATGTGTGCCATGTGTTTTAACTGTTCAATGGGGAAAATGGGGTAAAAAGTGTGATATTCTACCAAAACATGCAGGTGAAGGTATTCATCCATTTCAGGAAGTTAATTTCAAGACTTCTGTAAGTTTTCCTTAATCATAGAAAAAAGGAGACCCTGCATATTTATGAAGAACTTACTTTTAAATATACATGTTAAATCTAAATATAAATGTTAAATATAACATTTAAATTTAACATTTAGATTTAATATTTAACATTTAGATTTAATATTTAACATTTAGATTTAATATTTAACATTTAGATTTAACATTTAGATTAAATATTTAACATTTAGATTTAGCATTTAGATTTGATATTTAGACTTAATATTTAACATTTAGATTTAATATTTAATATTTAACATTTAGATTTAATATTTAATATTTAACATTTAGATTTAATATTTAATATTTAACATTTAGATTTAATATTTAATATTTAACATTTAGATTTAATATTTAATATTTAACATTTAGATTTAATATTTAACATTTAGATTATATTTTTATTTTTTGCTGTAAATCTGGTCAAAAGTAACATAGTTAAACATGGTTTGTTGCTAAATATTGCAAAAAGTTGGTGTTTATTTTAGCATGCACAATTTTACATTCAGCGCCCCTAAAAATGTAACTTTTAGATTTAATATTTAACATTTAGATTTAACATTTAGATTATATTTTTATTTTTTGCTGTAAATCTGGTCAAAAGTAACATAGTTAAACATGGTTTGTTGCTAAATGTTGCAAAAAGTTGGTGTTTATTTTAGCGCGCACAACCATACATTCGGCTCCCCATATTGAGAAGCCTCAGTTTGTCCTCATCCACAGAATCACTCTGTTAACTTTAGTCTTTAAGAGGAAAGCAAAGCCCGAGGCCTCACATCACCTCTGTGACACTGTAGAGAAATCCGCTCCCAAATATCCTCCAGACTCTGCTCCTTATAAATGAATGATGTGATCAACCTTGGACCAAGAGGCACAATGAATGGATTCAAGTGTAAATGCCAACTGAGATTGTTAAAAAGTGATGCATGCGGCTAAAGTTTCAGCACAAGGACGGAGCTGAGAGAGTAAACGCTGAGTCATAGACAGAGAAACATTTAAATGATCCCTTGTTAACCTTTTGGATAAAAATGCACAAATTAATTAAACAGTGCACACTTTGTAACCACGTCAACCAGACAATGATATATTTGAATGGCTTTTATTTTGATTTTAATGTGTGTTTTTTTCAGTAGATAAAATAAAATCTGTATAACTCGGTATGTTGTGTCATTTCACTTGGAATATGTTGCACAGAGAAATTCAACTCAATTTCATGTATTGTATGCACTTTTTATATTTCACTGTCAGCTTTTACATGTTATAAACAATGATTGTGTCTTTTTTTTTTTTAACAATTGTGTGTTTGTCATTTTGTATTTGTTGTATTGTGACTAACTAACAATAAGGAAGGGTTTTTTTTTTGTCCGATAACTAACAGGGTGGATTCACTAAGATCTGAAATAAAGGGGGGTAAACCAGGCGTGTCCCTAAATCCTTAGGTGGTACTGTTTCTTCACCTGTTGTGGGGAATTCACTTATAGGTGCATGTATAGACATGGTTGAGACCGCCCTATTTAAATGAACATTTTGCTTGTTAAATGTGGAGAAGTGAGGGGACAGAAGCACAAACTGACATTTGAAGAAGTTAAATTGGAGGCTGGTGGACTTCTCTGTGTGCTGTACAAACATTTAATAATGTAGAAAACAAAATAAACAAATAAAAATGTTTAAAAAAACACAACAACTTTAAAATCTAAACTAAAACCTCTATTTCTTTCCCCTAATTTAATGTGGGTGTTCCACTAGGTCCTGTAACGTTGCTCTTAAAACAGGCGGATTTGGACAGAAACCGTCTTATTGATCTGTTGAGGACATTGATCTGAGTGAATCCAGCAACAGAGTCTGTCAATCAGTCGATCAGCACCATTTGAAGATGATCTACTGAGCATCATCCAGCAGGTCTGAGCTCCAGAGTAGTCACATTGTGCCATCGCTGCGTAAATTACGCATGCTGCTCCGCTGATTCTGGCTTGACTCTCCTGCCATCGAGAGTTTTACGGTCAAAACATGGAGAGAAAGACACAGAAGCTTATTGGAGCACACACACACACACACACACGCACACACACACACACACGCACACGCACACGCACACGCACACGCACACACACACACACTTTACTTGGCGTCTTCTTATTCCGTGGCTGTTAATATTGACAATTGTTTTATTAAAAACATTTTCTTATACTAGAAAGGTTAACCGGAGTCTTTTTTTTCCATCTCCGCTGTGTTTTGCGCCAACATTTACTGCAGCGGATCTCTGCGTGTGTGTTTGCACCTGCTTGTCACTCATACTATTTTCCGGTGCTAAAACAATCACCAGATTTGATAAATTGCATTGCGCCCACTGCATTCATTTATTTGCATTTCTTCCTCCCATTCTTTTGCTTCCCTTGTGAGATCCGCCAACGTTAGATATTCATTAGAGGGAAACGCGCTGAATGGATTGAGGGTGTATTTTGATGTGCCATTCCTGATTCCCTGGGGTTTTTACCCTTTATTAGCGTGTGAAGTGACGTTTGCACACATTTTAATACTCCTAAATATTTAGTGAATCCGCCCCCCAGTCTGATTTTACTGACGAGGGTATCCCAACAGAATACTAAGGACACCTGCTATCTATACAACCTGTATATGTATATATAGTTTACTGCAATTGTTAAAGAGTAAGAATTTCTAGGGACGGGTGTTGCAAACCAGCATTCGCTACACAAACTATGACACTTGCATGGGATGCCTGTTTTAAACTGTCTGTTTACTGTATCTGTCCCTAACAAATAAACCTTAAATACATTTTTTCACCATTTTAACATTTTCATTTTGTTACCATCCTATTCTGTGAATAGAGTAATGCAAATACTCTGTTAGAAAAGAGCCAACCAACGCATGGTTTGCCAGTAATTGTTAAAAATTCATATTTTCACTTCCAGCAAAATTACATTTTTGGATAGGCCTAATGAGACCAGACATTTATGAGGTGCTAAAATGACACTATAAGACACATGATTTTGTTGTGCACCATCGAAAAAGTTATTTCACAGAAAAGAAAAACTAAAGTATTACGTAATAGCTGAGAGCTATAAATGTTTGGAACTTTGGAAAGATTAAGAAGGTCCTTCAACAAAGGCTTTTAATAAAAGGGTTTCTTTAAATATTAATAAAGGGGATTTGAGTAAAAAGTCTGCAAGACATTAATCCAAATATTAAGGATAAAAAATGCTCAGTTTAGATATGATTTTCTTCTCATTATCAGAAGAAAACAGCTTCACAGATATGAATTTCTAATCTCACTCTGGCTGATGTCTTTGCAGATAAGCAGCTGTGTGTAATTTCTTTGATCAAATATTATTTCCATTCCGATAGTGTACGATCCACAAACAGGGCCTTGCCCTGAACACACACGTAAAATCACAAACACAGCTCAGCCTGTTTTACAACTCTATGTGTGTGTGTGTGTGTTTGCATGTGTGTTTCCATATGTGTGTTTTGGTAGAAGTTTATATAAACAAGCTGAGCTAATGATTAAAGGCCAGTGTGGTCGTGTTTTATTCATTCAGAGCAAAACAAAGCTGTTGCCATTTCATTCATCCTGATGTGTGTTAGATAGATAGATAGATAGATAGATAGATAGATAGATAGATAGATAGATAGATAGATAGATAGATAGATATAGAGACCACAGAGCTTTTACAGCTTGTGGAATCACTGTTTTTATTGGTCTGACAGACTCATAATATGATTACTGGTTTAAACTGGTCCAGTGAGAACACTAAAGGCTTTACTGTACCATCATTGGTAGACAATGTGATGTAAAACACTACAAGGAACATCTAGATAACATCTGAGGAGAATGAACCTTACCTGACTTTATCACAGTCATACTTGAAAATGAATATAAGAGTAAAACACATTTTACATGAACATTTTAACAAAATAACTGTTTTTTTTTAATTGACATACTGTATATAGAGAGTTTTTGTTGTGTCTCATTTCTATTCTCATCTTTTGTAATCCCTTTTTTTGCTAGAGTAGCTCAACTTAAGATGTATGATTTTGAGGAGAGGTTTCATGACAGTAGCCTGTTTATCTGGTAACGTGTAATGTATTGCAGCAGTTTGTGGACCGTTTAATCTGTCCATGTAGTTTGGAAAAACTGGGTCCCTCCCAAACAGCTTTTTGCAACAGCTCTGAGAGCAGCCATTAGACCACATCCTCCCCTCCATTACTATAATTAGAAACCTGAGATGGTACCACATGATCACCAGATTAAACAGACAATAGAAAAGCATGGAGAACAACATGAAGGAATAGACACCACTGGCCAGGACCTTGAGTAAGGTGGAGGACAGAGGCACATGGAGGAAGGTTGGAAAGAAGTCACTAGATGTGTTTCCATTATCCTTGGAAATGTGCGATAAAAACTGGTAATGGAAACACCAGAATTTCCAAAAAACACTCAAATATCACTGAAAAGTTTTTACGTTTTCATGAGGAGAAATTTCAGACGTTTTGATATTGAAATGTGTCGCAAAAGCGCTATGGAAGCACTTTTTCTTCAAGCACATGTCACAGAATATGACGTACCTGGTCACATGACGGGACATACCTGGTCACATGACCACTTCTGTACCTGGTCACATGACGGGACATACCTGGTCACATGACCACTTCTCTCTGAGAAAACGTGGCGTGGTACGTGGAGACAGAAGAAGAGACATTTCTTAGCATTATACTTTAAAATGTAAAACAACAAAGGAATACAGAGTGTTATAAGAAGGTTTGGAGCGTGTGTCTTCCTGCAGCAAAGTCTTGCTGGATGAGACGACCTTCAATAGGAACACGTTCAAAGCGCAATTACACTTTATCAACATTCAGAAATATCGCACGGGCATCAATAAAAGGTGATCTGGGGCGCTCTAAGGGGCTCGGTTGGTGCTGCTGGGGGCCGGCAGGGCAACTTCCAGCATCCCCTTGGTGCCCTAGGCGGCTGGGGATGTGGTTGTCGTCCCTGGGCGGGCTACTCCCGGTGCTGCCTCTATTCCGGGTTTTTCTGGCTCTGGTCCGGTTCCTGCTGGCTCCGGGCCCGCCGGCTGCTCGTTCAGTGCGGCTCTGGTCGTCTGCTGGGCTTGGACCCTGGCTCCTCTGCTGGGTTCTCGGTCGGGGGGCTCTCTGGGCCCTCCCCTGGGGGGGTTGGGTAATGACAAGTTCAGACACATCCAAAGTAGCTCCAACACACATCCTTGGTCTTGTCCTTTGAAATAGATAAAACTACACTAAAGAAAAGGTAGAGAAAAGCACAACACACACATAAAGACAAAAAATTAAAATCAGAGAAATCCAGTATGAGCCCATGTAAACACTGCACTGGAATCAACAACGAGACGTAGCATTCCAAAGTGCACAGGTATTTTGTTTACTGGTAATACATTATACATTATATACTCTTTAATATAGCCCTGTCATGACTGGTGATACTCTGCAAATGCTTTGAAAATAATGTTTACCACAATCCAATTCTTTACTATGATTACAATAATTGTGCAGCAGGCTCCTGCAGGGAAAACATCTGATGGCTCAAATGTGACAGAATTTCAATAATCTAAGGCGGACTGAGCAAAATTCCTGCTGCATTATTGAAGAGGACAATTGCTAAAGCCTGCTGTCTCTGCAGCGTGTTCACAGGGGCAGATTGATGGGCAGGTATTGCTGGAGGAAAAATATTGTCATAGATTTTTCCATTTTTGCTTTGAAGGCAATTTGTCAGCTGCTATAGGTGACATTTTAGGTGACACGGCATCAAACACAGCCCGGCTAAAATGGGTTTTTGCTGCTAACTGTGATCCCCACTGTAAGGGGGGGTACTTCTAATGAAACACGTCTAAACTGTACCGGAGATTGCAGATGAAATTTAATCCAAACGCACACACAAATATGTTTCCTCAGGCTCCTAACTTTTGACAACAAACTTTTCCATTACCGAAATCGACCTCCACAGGGGCCCGGCATCATTCGAGTGAGCTGAGGAAAGGCTTCAGTATAAGTATGAGGCAGCTGCCTCTGTGTGGATGCACCATCCGACAAACTGTAAGACAGTGTTTTCACGCTGACACAAAACTGCTGATTTCCCAGAAGCCACAAGTTACAGTCCTCTAGTATTAGTTCTAAAACTAGTGAGGAAGAACAAAGATGAATTTTCACAGCAGTAACAAACTGCTGGTTGGTCAGAATGAATAGGTTTTAACAAACACGGAAATTATTTGTGTTGTGTAAAAAAAAAAAAAAACATACAATTGAGTGACCCCAAACCCATTCTTCATCGTATTTATTACTCGCACCAAGCCAGGCTGATTTTTTGCAGGAACCAAACACATGAGGCAGTGTTGGAAAGGATGCAATGTAACCTAAAGTCTTAACTCACTCACTGCTATTGACATAAAATTATGTCATATGTCAATTGTGTTTTTCAACGCTGGTTGCTAGGAAACACTCTTGCGGAGGTCCCTCATGAATATCGGAGCTGTAGTGGGATGTAGTAACCAACTGGAGGCATGTAAGTGGCAACAGCGCACCTTTGGGTGAGAGATCAGCTATGATTAACACCATCGACGGTGAAGCTCCCAGCAGTCCACTGCAGCGCACAATTGACCAAAGCATGTGTCGACCAAGACTAGACTATTGAGAGTGTTGGGATCATAAGAGAAAACGATCAACACTCCGGGCAAAGCGGTGACACTGCATGTCCGGAAGTAGGAGGAAGTTGCGTCTGTGAAGACTGGCCTTCATCCAAGTCTCTCCCCCATCAAAACACAGTAAGAAAACCATACAACTCTGACCTAGAGAGCAAAATAATAATACTTTTGCCATCAAAAGCCTGGTCTCAGTGTTGTTTTTGTTGTTTTATAGAAAGAAACCAATGTTAAGGTGTCACTAAAACAAAAAAAATTACTTTCAAAGTCACTTTGTCACAGTTTTCTCAGCTTTTTGTCACAAACTGGCGATTTGTGTGATCCTTGCCTCTATTTAAATGCTGATTACGGAAGAACAAAACAAGCTAAAAACATTTTTTTTTCTGATGAAAGTAGAGACTCTAATCTTTCAGAATCTGGTTTCAGATTTCAGATTGTCATAGTACAACATATGCTGTGGGTCTTTAAATATCAGTCAAAATGCTCTAAAATGGCTGGCAGTGAGGGGGTAGCATTTGACAAACACAACTTAACAGAGGAAGAAACTGTGGAAGGCAGACCAGAGGTGCCAGGGTTGACGGTCCAAGATAAACACACCAGCAAACACTTGATGCACAAAAACCTCTTAAGAAGTGACGGTAATCTCCCTCTCTCTTCCTCTGTCCTCTCACCTGTGAGAGGACAGAGGAAGAGAAAGGACAGCAAATGCAGGAGGCGCAATACATAAGAACAGTCTTTGATCCACACACAGAGACAGTGGAACAACCAAATAGACCCAGATCACATTTACATACTTACAAGACAAAATCAAATTAAATGAAAAGGGTGCTGTTTAGGGCTGTTTAGGGCTTAGTGGTTAGCACGTCCGCCTCACAGCAAGAAGGTCCTGGGTTCAAGCCCTGGGGTGGACTTGGGTCCTTTCTGTGTGGAGTTTGCATGTTCTCCCCGTGCTGCGTGGGTTTCCTCTGGGTACTCCGGCTTCCTCCCACAATCCAAAAACATGACCGTAAGGTTGATTGGAGTCTCTAAATTGCCCATAGGAGTGAATGAGAGAGTGAATGGTTGTCTGTGTCTGTGTTACCCTGTGATGGACTGGCGCCCTGTCCAGGGTGTACCCCCGCCCAGCGCCCTATGAGAGCCGGAGATTGGCACCGGCAGACCTCCGCGACCCTGTTAAACGGGAATAAGTGGGTATGAAAATGGATGGATGGATGGAGGGTGCTGTTTAGATTCAGTATCTAAATACCAAAGTGTGCATACGGTAAGTTGGGACAAAGAGTAAGATGAGCCACCCCTCAACTTGCTCAGAATTGGTAAAAAAACATTGATCATTCTGATCCCGTATTTATAAGAAGCATTATTTCATGTTTGTGAAGGTAAGAACCACATGGGTAAAGTGGTTAGACATTTTGGATTAAAATAGATCATTTAAAATTTGTTTTATACATCAGTTGTGGTATATGAGCTACAACATGAGGTAATAAACCTAGCATAAATGTGCACCTCATACACACTGCTGTAAACTCAGCTTCAGAAAAATCAAGCATTTCCTTTTGAAAGAGCAACAGCGAGATGTGCTTTGTGCATTTTTGGACAGTAAAGACATATGTTTTCACCAGCGGAGCCTTGTTGTTGTTGTAGCCATATCAGCGTCTCTGCCATGTGATTGTCTGAAACTGTTACTGTCCCTTCTGTTACAGGACTTTTACATATCGATTCGACACAAGAGAGGCTAAGAAAATGTGCTGGCAGATACGTTGTCCTGATCCTCTTTGAATTAAAACCCTGTCCCATGGCTTTAATTCTTGGGAAAGGGGGTCTTACGACAGAGGTCGTATATGTGAGTGTGTCTGTCTATGCTGTGTGTGTGTGCTTTGGTGGGTGTGTCTTGTCAGCCTATCATCCGGGATTCATTCCACCTGCGGAGGAGGGGATGGAGTGACGGGTCCCTTCCTGATTGGTCAAACCTCCACAGGCCGACCAGTCAAAGGGGAGGAGACAACGCTGCCTGACGGCGCTGCAGGGCAGAGAGAGGCGCATCGTGTCACTCTTCACTGGTCTCAACCATTGGAGCAGACAACAGTCAGGAGTGTGGGACGAGTGTGAGAGACTTTTGAGCGGCCGTATTTTGTTTGTGTTTATTTTGGCCCACAGCTCCCTCCTTTAGTTAATTCTCTTTTGTATTATAGAAAATTGTGAATAAATAATTGTAAACTTAGTTTTGTCGATGTGTCTGCTTGAGACCAGGGAAAGGTGGCACACCTTCATCTTACGGTCCAGTTCTCCTAGGCTGGGCCGTAACAAAAACAAATCATGGTGGACAGGCGCTTCACCCAATCAGCTTCAAGCATCCTGTTCATGTCCCTCCATGGTTCCGAAAGGATTCGCCTGACATGGAGGGCAAGTTAGAGGACGTTAGAGGGAGGGCAACACATCAATCTGGCTCTTGCCAGGTTAATATTTACCAAACAGTTGTTTATGCTCATTCTGTTTGTTTAAAGGGATGCACAACATTCTGAAATATACACAGATATATTCGTTGGTGACAAAACTATGATTGCCTTGATGTAGTGATCCTAAATATGAAAAATGGCTCATCTTACCCCACTGTCCTGTGTTAGACAGGCGACAACTCTTGCAAATATAATTGACTAAATGTGGACATTTGACTGATGTTTGGCCTTAAAGTGAAAATAATAATAATAATAATAATAATAATCAATATGGCCTTAGAGTACAGAATGAAATATAAATCAGACAACAAGGTCGAACATCTTGACCTCATTAATGCTTAAGAACCACACTGTAGTCAATAATTAGTCGTGAAAATCATTAGAGGGCATTAAATGAGAGGGGGATGATCTAAAGCTAACGTCCTAAGATGAATAGCAAGACTCTAAATATGATCGTGCAAATCATTCTGAAGCACTTAAACATCATTACAAGTACTGGACTGGCTAAAATGATGGTACAGAATAGAGATGACGCAAAACTCTAGTGTATTTCGTGCACAGGGTGACTCAATGTACTTTACATGATTGAACCAGAAACATTCAGAAAGAGATGATAAAATAATAAAATCACACCAAGCAAAATTAAAAACATGAAGAGAGTTTGTGAAATTCGTCAGTATACTCCACCAGTAACAGAGTTTAAAAATGTTGCATTAAACAACAGTGTTTTTAGGTCTGTTTTCAATGAGCTGACAGTTTGTGCAGAGATCAGGAAGTTTGGAGCACAATAACTAAACACTACTTCTGGGAACACACAGTCAACCTGCCCCTGATGACCCAAGGGTTGTGGATGCAATAGGGATTTAACATGTCAAAGATGTATTTGACACATTGTTACCAAAGTCTTTATGCACTTACTAAGAGACAGTAAGGTACTGTAGTCCTGTGATGACACTGAAGTTTAAAGTTGTGTGTCATCTGCATACGTATAGTAAGAGATGTTGTGATATTCTACAGTCTGAGCTAGGGGCATCATGTATATGTCCAACAGAAATGGTCCCGGAATGGACCCTTGAGGAAAGCCATAGATAATTTTTAGTTCTCTCAGACTCCTTATTACCAACAATGTAGTCTTTGTCCCATAAGCAAGATCTGAACCAGCCAAGCACAGTTGCTGAAGGTCCAAACTATTTTGTTCAATCTATCAAGGACTTTAATAGGTGCTGTTTCAGTGCTTTGGTGTGCTTGGAAATCAGGATGGAATTAATTAAAAAGATTGTTTTGCCTCATAATACTGTTAGTTTGTTGAAAAAAAACCCGTCTAACTTACGTATCTCTGGTACCAAATGTCCAAGACACTGTGGCTGTACTTGCAAAATGGCTTAATGAGCTCTGGCTGAGGATGTTTTTGCCTCTGCTATCAGAGGCTGTATTTACTGTATATTATTGAACAATGGGCCTGAATGATTAAGGATTTTGATACAGCTGAATGAAGTGGGCGACTGGGTGCAATCCTGGGGACAAATGTACCCCACCGCTCACACCCTGGGTACTGAGCGGCTCAAAAACGGGTCTGATTCTCCAATCGAGTTGAACCACTTGGTTTGTTGTGTTTTCTTTAATCTTGACTTGGATCCAACTAACATATGATCTTGGTTATGGACTTCCTGTCTAATGCAATGTGGCAGCTAAACCAACAGGCTTGTAATAATTTAATTGACCTCTGCAGTGTTTTATCTAATAAGCCAGGCTTAATATGTCATTTCTCTCTAATATTTACATGCAATCGTGTATGCAACATAACACTGACAGAATCCCATTATCCCTATGGCATTCTCCCATTTCCAGCCTGCTCTGTGTCTATTTGACTGACGGACCAATCAAAACTTGTAGGATTGATCCTGACGTCTCATTCGCCTGATGAAATCCAAACTCAAATGAACGATAGATTGATCATCCATCACTGTGGTGCTAATGCAATCTTCTCCTGAGCTCTTGAAACTAAAATATTTGCATACGTCAAGTCAAATTGAGAGCATGCAATGTGTGTTGTGCATACATGTGGGAAGCCTGCCAGAGCCTCTTTACGTTCCCGTCAGAGACACGCACATGGTTGAATATTCCTTGTGTATAATGTCACTTTCATCTCACTCACCTTTGCTTGTCCTGAAACTTAAATAAAGCCTCATTATGCAGGATGTGTGGAGATTGATATGTCTTTCTTGATTAGAGCAGCAGGTGGTGAGACTCTCTTTGCATGTGTATTCAATCGGTTTCAATGTCTGATTTCGCTGTAAAACTGATGTCCACGTCACCTCTTGTTTTACCGTGGCATCTCCAGGTGTTAGGAAGTTGGGGTAGAGGAACCAGCAGGTAGGAGTGATGCTTCCAAAGTAAATCAATTTTAATGAAACTCAAAATCCACAAAGAAACAAAGTGTTTGAATTAGAAACATGAGAAGAAACTAAGACAAAGAGGAAGGATGATAAGAAAATCTGTCGGCAAACAGCAAACTCATTAAAAAGTGAGGAAAGGCATTCAGGGAGATGAGCTTTACCAGTGTGGAGACAAAAGGGAAATCTACATAATTTCTCTCCACTGATACACAGACGGGACGGGGGTTCCCACACAATAAAAGGACTGTAACCGATGATCAAATGCAGAGAATGGAAGAAAAAGAAAACAGGTTAAATAAGAACTTTTTAAAATTTTGAGACATTTTCATCAACGCTTCAGTGGTTCCTTGTCTTATAAGACTGACATCATTCACTCTTTTATATTTAGTTAATTAGATGATGAGAGTGCAACAAAATAATTTGACTGTAATAAACACAAAGACTGAGCGTGTACTTTTTTTTTCCTTTTTGTTCTCTAATTTATGCAGAGAAAAGTATGATTAAGGATCAAAACCAAGGAGAAACTGTTTTAACAGATACATGTATTGCATAACTGTTGCAAACACAAGGACTTGTGCTAAAGTAATATAGGTTTTACGAATGTGTCTTGGAACAAATGACTTTAGACAGTTACCCTATTTTTATCCTCCAATGATCCTTCAAACATAAACAGCACAACTGTTCTCATGCAACAACTCTATTTACCCCATGGAGAGCGTCACAAGCTGGAATCAGGCCATCTTTAACCACTTCCATCTGTTAGGATGAGTCGAAGGCAGCAACGTGCGTCTATTTACTCCAACGTAATCATTTTAGAAGATACTTAATTAAATTAGCTCAAACACATCATGTTTGATGCCAAATGAACTGCCAGAGAGAAAGTAGAAGATATTTATTTAGTCCTGCATCACGCTGAGGCAGCGATTGCACATCATCAGTATTTTGCAGTAAATTACAGGAGATGCTTTTGACTGCTTGAATATGCTCTTTGACTTCTTACCTTATTTATTTCTAATTTGCAATCACCATGTTTTGGCTTTGTATTGAAACGTTAATGATATAGTACACAGTCAGAGGACCTTTCATTTCAGCATGTTATTACAGTGAATTATTGATGCGGCGACAGCTTGTCAGATATTGGCCAAACCTCAACAGAGCAGCAGTAGATTCAAGTCGAGTGTCGAGTGAGGAGCTCAAAGGAGAGCTGCGGCTTCTCCGCGAGATCAGGATCCAGTTGAGGGAAATCAGACATTTGAACCACCAATGAATTTATTTATTTCAAGCACAAAATGTTATATTATCACAACAAAAGGTTGGGTTTTCTGCTTATATTTCTTTCATGGTTTCAGTTTTTAAAGTCTTGTATTCAGGTTGGTTTTGGTATTTTTTTTAATGAAGATTGTGGTTTGAAACCACAATGGGATCCTTTATCTGTTGGATTTAAGTTGTGTCTTTTTGGGTTGCTGATGTATTCTGACCAGTTCATTCTGGTATCATAGTTGAAGCAAGTGGCTGAAGGACATTTTACTTATAATCCAACAGGTTTCTTCAGTTCTGAGACTGACTATTGTATTGTGTGGATTGCATACATGCAGGGGATCGTTTCTCCTTTGTAAAGCTGATTGCACTGTTTCCTATTGTTAAAGTAGATGAAGATACTTTTGATTTTGTGAAATCAATCAATCAATTTATTAACAGATGAACATAAATGAATCAACAAGTCATATCAAATCAATAGGAAAACAGGCACTCAACTTAGTTTACAGATGTGTGCCTTAGGGTCCCTGACTCCAGCCACTCCGAACATAGTTTTCCTTACATTTTTATTCAGTGTTGTTTTCTGGTTCCTCTTCCCTTTGGTCTGACACATGGTTTGGCCATGCGCCTTCTTTTGTTATGATACGTAAGACATTTGTGATTGTCAGGGTCAAAGACATGAGCTCATCAAGAGATAAAGACATACACACAGGACGAAATTTCAAAATGTGTTCCACAACTACCGATTGTCCGTCTTCACTATTAAAGGATTGCTTGAACACCAGCATGCACCAACAAACATGCATAGTGCAAGCTTTTCTATCCAGAATGTCTAGCCAAGTTTTTTGGCTCCCAGTCATTTAGGTTTCTTAATGGCCCGTGTTAAGCTAAATAGACCTTTCTGTGCTTTAAACATCATAAAAGTGCTATGTGGGCTTCATACACATGCCCAAAGTCTTTTTTCATTGATTCCCCTAATCTTTAGTTAGGGGGTGATTTGCTCCTTTCTTACTGGAGGGTGAGCCCAAACACCTTGTTCCAATTTGAGTTCCCACATTAATAACAAATTTGACGCGGTACTGACCTGGAGAAGCCACGCCTCCAGGAAGCTCTTTGCCGTGACTGACATGTAAACAGACACGCCCACGAAGGTGAGCATGTCAGCAGCCTTTGCTCAGTTCTTCCACAGTCTATCACCACTGCACATTGAATGTTATTGTTGTTTTTGCTTATTGTCAGAGTATCGCTATGTACCGGCAAACGCCCAACCTCCACGCTCTCTCGTGTTTATAAAGCAGCTTAAATAGGCATGTGTTTTACTGTAATGTGCAGTTTTTTGGCAGAAAACAATCACAACTGTGTGTGGATAGCAAAAATAATTTTGCTTTGGTGAATACTGATCCCCCTTGTAACAGAGCGAGACATGCAGGGAGGTCAGTGCCTCGTCTATAGACACGCTCACTCATGAATATGCTTATTGTAGAGTTGCTCAGAAAGTTACTTTTCAGAGGCTAAAACTCTGGAAAACAGGCGAGTTTGGGAAAATAAACCTCAAATACTATGTTTTTGGTGTTCTTAGAACAAATGGAGATGGGTGAAAAATAGCATGATATGAGACCTTTAAATTCCCTGTTGTAGGCTAATTTGTAGTAGCCTTTGCTATGGTTATGGAGTTGAGTACTTTATTTAGATTTATTTTAATGTTATTGCAATGGACCCAGCGACCCTGAAAAGCAGGAGCGAGCAGGTCAGAAAATTGATCGATGATATTACGATAGATTTAGTGGGAGAGCGCTGCTCTGCTGGCTGCCTCCCTCTCTGCATTTGGATCCCTTCTCAACTCTTACAGAAACATGCTCCAAAAGAACAATTGGGACAATGTACATAGTCAATTAATCAATGACATCTGAAATGTAAAATATACAATATTATGAGCAGTGACGTGCCTTTGAGCACTAGGGTTGGCTAAGCAGTGCGTTGCAAATCGAGACCACCAATGTCAACACCAATGACCATTCCATATGTTTCTGCTGGCAAGTGTTAATTCAACGTTATTTGTATAGCGCAGTTTACAACAAAGTCATCTCAATGCGCTTATCAAAATAATGAGAAAGAAAAAACCCAACAAGATCCACATGAACAAGCATTTAGCCATCTAACAAAATCAACATCGTAAAACACAATTAAAGGAACGATTATTTAATATAGCCTCCATACTCTCCCAACAAGATATACTGTATCTCATGGTAAGACAGCGAATCCGTTGTTTGTGTTGGAAACACAGACACACGGAGAAAATGACAACAACAAAAAGAGAGCGTAGAGAGCTGCCTTTGGACTTAAATGGTTTTCATCTTGGGGAACTGACTGCACATGTGCAAACACATAAAAACACGCTATGGGAACAGAGGCAGAGCAGCAATGTGCTTTTGGGAGTGGGTGTGGCCTCCTCCTGCCTTACTGCAGAGTGAGACTGTGCAGCGTCTCTGCCGTACCAGGAAATAGAGATGTTTAGTTATTTGGGCTATGAAAAGCACAAAATGCTGACACTTTCAAACTTATAGGTACTGTCGGAAATGGAAAAATAAATAATTTATAATTTTATTATAATTAAAACAAATAATCAAAATATCAATTCACCCTTGGGTAGGCACTGCCTACCTTGCCTACCCTGACTGCACATCACTAATTATTTCTGTTGTAGAGGTATTTTATGTACTTGTATCAAGGTTAAACTCAATAAACGTGACCTCTGACTACGTTCTGACAGATGCAGGAGTAAAAGTCTTAAACATCCTTGGAAAAATAGTGGGATAGCTTGTTATGGATACACACACACACACACACACACACACACACACACACACACACACACACACACACACACACACACACACACACACACACACACACACACACACACACACACACACACACACACACACACACACACACACACACACACACACACTGTCACTGAAGTTGTCCATATCGCTGACCATCCGGCCTACCTCCAGATCAATACCCTGGCAGCCTTTGACCCTGAAGCACTTAATATTGTCATCACCATCATCCTCATCACAGGCTGCTATCAATGCTGAATGAAGGAGGGTGATTATAGGAGCTCAGTGTGACAGTTACACTGGAACACTCCCGCGGTTTGCTCCAAAGTCTGTCACTTGCGTTTGTTTCAATAAAACTGTCAATGTGAGGGACATTATACTTTGTTAATAAGACACTCAGTAGGTTTGGACCCAGTTTCAGAGATGGAGAAGAAGCAGGCAGGTGAAGATTAAAAAAAAAAAAAAAAAATGATATCCATTTTATGAAAACTTGAAATCACACTAAAAATAAACCACGAAAAGTACAAAATAAGGAACCAATTAACTCAAAACACTCTTTTAAATAGTGAAGGGAGGCAAATCAGGAGATTGGTTCCACCTTCGTGGAGACAAGAGAGATGAAGGAATACTACTATTTCACTTTGCACTTCCACATTAATGAAAACTGAGCACATTACTAATTAAAATACAACTGATTAAAATACAATTAGCAGAGGTGTAAATAGTGCTGATATATCTTACTCAAGTAGAAGTACTGTTACTTGACTGAAACTGTACTAAAGTATCATGCACAAAAGACTGAAGTGCAAGTAAAAAGTAGCTCTATTAAATAGTACCAGTAGGCAAAGTAAAAGTTACTAGTTACTTATTCCCCCATGTTTATTGTTGGTCATAAATCACGCTACAGTTCCCTTGCATACAGTAAACATTTAATGTATAAACTTAAAAAGGAAGAGACCAAATATTGCACAATTGTAACTTAACTTGTTTTCCACAAAGGCATCTGTATAAAATAAAAGGTTTGTCAAAATGTACAATTTTTGCAAAAAAATAACACCAATTAATTCAATCTAAAAAATAATCAATTCTCAGGCTCTAAGTGTAAATACATTTATGAACTCTAAAACTGAGAAAATAACCTCCATTCAATGCTGTTTTGGCACAGCGCATTGCATTTAATCTGCTTGTTCGGCTATGATGTGATGCATTTAATTGCTGTCTGGTTATTATAGTTTCACAATGTTCATTGATCATTTAAAAAAAACAATTTACTCAGTAATGGTTGGGTGTAGAAATGTAAAGAATTTCTGAACTTCTTTTAAAACATACTTAAGTACAAGTAAAATTACTGATTTAGAAATATACTCAAAAAAGTACAAGTACCCATGAAAGAAACTCAATTAAAGTAACATAAGTACTTGTAATCAGTTACTTTCACCACTGATCATTAGTATATTACTAAAAGAAATAAAGACCCCATTCAGATCTCACAAGCTTACTAATTGTCAGAATAGTTTGTTTCTGTTTAGCCTTTGTGGTCCTTGTTTTCTTTGGGTTAATTCTTGGGTCTTTGCGTTTCCATGGCTCCTCCTCCCAGTGACATCAGGTGTTTGGGTTGTGAGTGATTAGCGCCCCTCATGTTTGGCACACGGGTGTGACCCGTTCCTAATCACTCACTCACTATTTAGCTGAGTGTTTGGACACAGAATGGCTGCTGGTTCATTGTCATACAGTGCCTTAGTTTTCTGCTTCCCTTCCCATGGTGTTTCTCCCTTTCCAGTGTTCCCAGTGCCTGCCTACTTTTCATGTTTATGGGTCTTGCTCAACACTTCTCATGCCTTCTGACTCCTTTCCCTGCACCACCATTACATCTACACTAATATTCTCTAACTGCACAGGTTTAGCATTGACTTTAATGGTAATGCAGATACACTTGTATGATTGTCCCTCAGTGGAGGCTACAAGCTGTATGAGTTCATCAGACATATGGTTAGTGGCAAAAATGCTTCCCCTGCAGCTAAAGTCAGATTCGCACATGGCTCTGAAAGATGCTTTTAGTCTTTGCTTTCTCAGTATTATCTTGCTGTCTGGGTTTACCTTTGAATGTGTCTCTGAGGGACTCCATCCTGCTGCCCTTTAGGCTCATCAATTATGAATGGGTAACCTTTGTTGCTGTGTTAATGAGAGTCTGTTAGTAACTGGTGACCAGTGTGAGTTATACTCGCTTCTGAGGAGCCGTTCTGAAATATCACTTAGAATGGACAACACAACTCTGCTCCAATCAAACATTTGTTTTTGTGAAAACAAACTCAAATCAAATACCCACTTCACTACTGACTTCCTGATTATACTAGCAACTTGTTGTGAGATAACTTGATAAAATACAAGTAAAATAGGCCACTATAGTTGTAACGCGTTACTGCCCCAATGTTACTTTTGACAGTAATTGGTACTCAACGCATTATTTTTTAAATAAATAAACTCAGTTACCATTACAATATGGTGCAATTTGTCCGTTACTTTGCTAGCTGCAGTATACTTCCTGTTTATATGCGTGTCTCTGTTTACTATAGCGTGCGCTAAGCAATGCAAGAGCAAGACGAGTTTCTCAGACAGGAAATACCCGCATTATTTTACCAATCTGCCCACAAAAGATACATGCATCAGCGAAAGCTCTAAGCTAACCCTGCGTTGGTGGACGCACTGGACGTGAAGGGAAGCTTCTGCATCGAAACTACAGCGGCTTGATTTTAATCGGACTGTTAGCCAGGGACAGACCAACAAAGCTATTGCACGATATGTTGTTGAAAACATGCAGCCTGTTGCTGCTGTGGAGTGACTGGTTTCCCACAGCTCGTTAGCCTGATACCCTGTCTGATGTATTGTATTGTGTAGCTCGGGAAAATGATGATTTTTTTTTTCTCCCATATTTATTTTTACAAGCATATACAGCAGCATAATCTGCACTTAGAATATGTGCAGCTTACTTCACATATGATAAGGTGCTACTCTGAAGTTGTGCTAAAAACCCAGTCTGGACATTTCAGACTTGGCAAACTCAGGCCGATCTCAAAGCTAACATTTCTCTCAAAATTTTTTTTTAAAAGATTGTTTGTAAACAGTTGTTTGCCTTCCTTATAAATAATAATTTCATTGAAACTCTCAAATCTGGTTTTAAACCCCCGCACAGCACTGAAGCTGCACTTTTTAAAGTAAAAAAAAATCTACAATCTGTATAATGTGACGAAGCAATAAAACTGTGGAGGCAAATTTCAGCATCCAGTCTTTACAGTGAAGAAAAATGACTTTGTTCGGTCAGATCACTGGCTGCTGCGCTAAAAAGACACAGCGCTCTGTCTCCAAATCCCTGCTTCTGATTGGTCAATCCTACACATGGGGAGTGGGGAGGGGAGGGGCCATTTCTACGAGCATGAATCAGTTGTGCCACAGACATCTCGCAAAATGTGTTGCAAAACTCAAGCAGTGCAGAATCACATGAGAAAAGTAGTTTGTGCATCTGTAGCGGCAGATTGGAGACGTTGTAACCGGAGAGTTGTGGTTGTAAACGATCATTTACACAAGTAATTAAAAAACATGTGAATAAATGTTGGATTACAAGTTTGCAGCTGTAATTTTGTGTAAAAATCAGTCTTTAAATTTTTTCCATCATTTGTGACATTGCATTTATTTCATGTGTGGATTTTTTTATGCACAAGCTCACATCACATTTTACAAGCACTCACATTTTGCAACATATCTACCTTCATACAATGTTATCTTCTTTAATCAGACCATTGGACATCAATGAGCCTCTGCTGGCCAGTTCCCCTTTGGGAAGAGGTGAAGTAGTAATAAGCTCAGATGAACCTTATGCGTCAGCTTAATCTAATACTGTCTGTTAAATCTGTGAAAAGCCACTATAATAAAGAGGTTATCCCCTAGTTTCTCGGGCCATCGTCATTAAAGAAAGGAAGTGATTTATTGCTGCTAAGTTGTTTTTTCTGTCTCTGTGTATTTATGTATTGAATCTTCATACATGTGCTGGTTTGTCCTGTAGCTGCAGCATGTTGTTTTCCCCTCCCCTCAGATATCAAATGTAAGAGAGCAGATCTAACAGACGCTGAGAGCAAATTTTAAGAAACACTCTTTGGCCTCTGGAAATGATGAGGCACAAAATATTTTATTAATGCACTATTAAAAATGGATTCACATTCATCTTCCTCTGATAACTTTCATCCACTTAGTATGCAGTGAGAGAGGCTTTAATTTCCTCAAAGAAGAGTTTTTTGTGCTTTAATGCAATGAGCGCTTATTATTCTTTATCCGGAGATAGTTGAAATAAGGCTGGTGTGAAGGTTCAGCCAAGGACTCAGATACATTGAGGACTAACTATTGTCAGGGAGGTGTGGAAGAATGGAGGCATGACCCAGTAGCAGGAAGTAAGGTAGCAAGTAACATTGTAAAAGTCCATTACAAAGAAAACTCATAGTCCAAAAACATTTCAAACAAGGAACGAACCAGAGGTCACTCAGTGGGAAAACCCAAACCCGTCTTAAGCCTGGTATATGGTTCTACGTCAGGACCTATGTGTGAAGCAGAGGTTGGCCAACTGTACTTCTGCATCGAGGGAACGCCCTGCTATGCGACTGGCCACCCTGCCCCAAGGGGTTGTAGATGTGTTTCCAGAGAGCTATAAATACATCATCGTTTATATAATGAGCGAATACAGCATCAGCTGTATCAATTTACCTTATGAATTATCTGTACTCGGAGTGGGAGGGACCTAACCCGGAAGTGGGTGGGATTCAACCCGGAAGTGGGCAGGATTTCACTCGGAAGTGGGGTGGGTTGTCTTGAAATGGGCGGGGCTTTAGCCGGTATGTTATTTTCTGCATGCAATTGATATGGGTTGATCAGAAATTGTTACATTTATTGCTGATTACAAAAGTATTTACAGGACAGCTTCAGCTTTTTGCACGATAGCAAACAATTTACAGAACAAGTTTTGCAACAATGAATACAACACATGCGGTTTGCAATTATGAAGTAAAATGCAATGAACAAGAGTTTTCATACTCATAACTTTTTTTTAAACTTAATTTTTTCATGATCAGTGTGATTTTTTTTAATTTTATTTTATGGTTCTTTTTAATTTCTTTTAATTTCCACAACAGATGTGTGTGTGTGTTTAAAAAAAAAACAAACAAACAAACTTAGACAACCGCCAGAAAGAGGGAGAGGAAGGGACAGTGTGTGTGTGTGTGTCTCTTAAATAATTTGTAATATTTATACCACTACTACCTTTATTATTTTTTTATGAAGTGCAGCAAAAAAGTGTCAGACACTCAGTGAAGTGAAAAAAACTGGTTAGAGTCATCTGATGGTTAAAAAAAGTCACATTCTACCAAGCCCCACGTCTCAACGAACCCACAATTACCAGAACTCTACAGGTTAATAAGCAAGTACAATAAGTAATAACAAACCTTAAGCTGAAGGAACACTAAACGTTTGCGGAAAAGACCCACAAACCTGAGTGACTGAGAGAGAGAGCGAGCCGTCAGTGAGTGAGATGAGCAGAGCGGAGCTGCTGCGGGACACAATCAGAAAAAAACACATCTGTATGTGAAGGGGAGGGGTGCACAATTACTGGTATAATACTCACACTCGGCAAAAGTGCTATATCCGTACCGGATACTCGTTTCAGCCGAGTATCTGGCTCAACTCTAATCGTTTATCTTACGGTCACATTTTTGACAACTGTAGATCATGTAGACATAGTAGATCTTTTCCTGTAAATCTAGCCGGCGCTCCTCCAGGTCCGCGGTCTTTAAATCCACTTCTGTGTTCTGCCTCTTTCTCTTTTCCCCTGAGCTACGGGCGTGTCATTTGGCTCTGGAGACGCTGAAACGCACTAAAGAGGTTGGGATGTTGCCGGTAGAACATCGGGAGGGCTCGGAGGATGTCGATGTGGAGGCACTAGATAAACTACAAGTTTACTACAAGATACAACGGCGGCACTTTCTGGCCGTCTGCATCGCCACTTTTTGTGGAAAGCTTCTTTTTGAGGCGGACAAATTTGTCGCGGAGGTTCTTCCACCTTTTCATACACTCCGTGACATTTTGCCCTGTGTTCAGAGAGATTTCTTACCAGGAGTTGTGGGCCATCTTTGTATCTTTGTAATGGGTCGAGGAAGATGCTCATACTTTCTAACCTCCTCCATCAAACGCTTGTCTGAATCAGTCTGCTCCACTGCTACACGTCCTACCTCGGTACAAACACTTTAAAAATGGTGGTGTCCTGCATGAAAGACCAGAACAACAAATAGCAAAGAGATTAGGAAATTAGGTAATTAGGCTTTGAGCTGACCAATTACGGCCCTTACGCTTGGTGTCGCCTCGACGTGTAGTCAAGATTTTTTGGAGGTGCACGTCAGGTTACGGGGAGGGGGTCTACGTCAATGTAGAGTACTACGTGCGTATATGGCTTCGACTTGACGCAAAACTATATATAGTATCAGGCTTTAGAAACAAGACACACAAGGAGTCACTGGGAATACAAGGGAGAAGATCCAGGATCCAACACTCCTCGAATAGTGCAGGGATGTTAGTGAGTGTATGAGTAAGACCTGTGTGAAGACGAGAGAAAGCTACATAATCTCTGCACTTTTACACAGAAACCACATGGGATGCCACACCAAAAGGACTGTAACCCATAAACAGACAGAGACAAAACGATCACGTACAGAAAGTGAGGAACAAAGGCAAAAAATGAACTGAATCAAAACAAAGTCCACACCGGGACTTAAACCTACAACCGTTATATTACCATGTTCCTGGCTGCTTTAGTTGTTGCACCTTCCGGGGATGGTCTTCTAAATGTTTTGTTATTCCTCTTGTTTTATTGTATCTTTTTATATTACAACCCACCGCATACGCTGGATAATAAATATGTTTGAGAGGGACGGTGGTTTTAGGTTTGGGGTTCTGAGGATGTGGTTGTTGAAGAATGAATACTTTTTATTTCTCTCTCCTTAAATTAATGCCAACAAATAAACCAAGTAAAAACCTGAAAACAGCTTTACCTCTTATTGTATTAATCCTACTGAAACCTCAGGCCACCCCTCTGTGAGTAAGACGTGAAAGATGTTGGCAGATTACATAAGCAGCCATGATCTGATGTGACGTCTTAAAATGCTCATTGTCTTTAATGCAGTTCTTTATTATTCTTCCAGAGTTACAAAGCTTTTATTATGTTCCATAAGAAGCTTCTCTTTTACTGAACTTTATACCATAATATTCTAAACCTATGTTACAAAATAACTTAACTGACGACAGTAGCTCATGAGTGAACAAGTTTATGACAAAACCCTGATCATAACAGGGGAAAAATCGAACATCTTCCAGCAAGGCTTTTTCTGAATTGATTGCTGACTTATTGTAAAAATTCAGGCATTGATTAGCCATCAGTCAATTAAATGTTATTTTTGTCACCAATTATACCAAAAGCATCACATGGTACTTATGTAAAGAATCAACACATTTTAATGAAAACCCCAACATTTCCAAATGAGCAAACATGGCAAAAGACTTGGACTGGGAGAAGATACTCCAATGCTTCAGTTCAAGACATTTTGGACAATGTGATACTTCCAACTTTACGGGAACAGTTTGAAAAAAGGCTCTTCGTTCACACGTAACTAAGCACTAAAACATCAGATTGAGATGCTCTCTCACAACTTTCTATGAGAGCAAAAATACAAAGAGAAATCCAGACGTGACAACGACATGATATGTAACCGCTGATTGGCTAAAATCTCCAGAATGCCGACACCCACATGATTGAGGCCAATAACTTGATGTAAATGACATTTATCTTGTGAATTAACAACATTTTTATTATTCTGCTTTAGACCTATCATCTAAAATGCATTCATGTGATTGGTTGCAAATCGGTTGGGTACTTTTATCGGTATAGATGGATAAAGACAGACTGGTTAATTGTCATTCAAGACAAATGTTAAAAGAAATATGCCTTTAAAATGTATGACATCACAAATTTGCTAACTCCATGTGCACATTTAAAATTATTTCTCTATCCTTCCATACTGAGGCATATTCTGCCGCATCTGTGGAAAAAACATGTTTAAATACGTGTCTTTTTGCTTTAATGCTATGTGACTTTCACCCAGTTATCTAAACCTAATATTTACATGTAATTTCTATGCTCTCGAGGCAAAAGTGCTTGATGGAGTGCTTGTCATGCTTGGTTTTTTCATGTTCTTGCTTTGTAAGTACTGTATCTCCAATGTATTGGGACCGAATGTGTGCCTGTGATTGTCTTTCCTTTCTCAGCCAACACAGAAGGTGGACAAATGATACCACCAACCCTACGATACCTCCGAGAATTTGCAGGCGTGAATACTGGAGCAGATATACGTGGCTGGAATCCAAAGAGCCGGATTGTAAACTTGCTTTGCCACAGGTGTACAGTGCTTAAGTAAAGATCCTTAAATAACTCACAAATTCCCTCAGTTGTGGCACATATTTCATATGCAGAGAGAGAATACAATAGGGAGACGCACTGTATTGATCTCTACATCCTTGGGCTTTCCTTTCTCAAGCTCCTTCTTATGTTTTCCTACACGTATTGTATGTGTGAGAGAAGAGGGAATAAGGATCTCGTAATCACCTTGGCACTGTGCAGGCCGCCTTCTTCTTTTTAAGGCACCAACCCCTCACAAACATCTCCAGCTCATGTGGTGCCTAGCCTGCAGAACTCGGCTTTTTTCTCAGGTTCAAGTGGAACATCAGAAAGAATCAAGTACAAACACTGGAAACCACATTCTAGTCTAGAGATTTTGAACTGAAGTTTCAAACAATGACAAAAAATCATTGCTTGAGTCAAAAGTACTGCACTATTTTTAAACTGTTGTCCTTTTTCAATGTACATGCATTTAATCAGTCAGTGGTGTGTCCAAGTCCTTTTGACCAAGATGGGCCATAGTGCAAGTGTGGACTGGATTAACTAATGTTTGAATTGAATATTATTGCTTACTTGAAGCCGATATTTTGGCATTTTTGTACTTTAGCAATGGTGATCTGCTAGTTTTGTTAACTAATGTTAGGGTGAAATTGAAAACTTTCTGGTGCTCGACTATCATTTATTTATATTTTAAACCTCATACTAACACTAGAAACCTCACATATTTTTGTTTTACATAAATCAAATGTACGCATCTTGTAGTTTTGACTCATGCATTTTTTATTGAACCCCTTAAAATAGAAAACATCCATAGATATCATTCTTATCACTGTAATTATCATTTTTGACCTTAAATAAATCCCACTGACATCAGTAGCTGCGTTTCCATTACTCTTGGAAATGCGCAAAATCTAAATAGCGCAATAAAAACTGGTAATGGAAACACCTGAATTTCGAATAAGCACTCAAATATTATATTATTATTATTATATTAAAAGTTTTTATGCTTTAATGAGGAGGAATTTCAGATGTTTCGATGTTAAAATGTGTCGCAAAAGCGACATGGAAACACTTTTTCCACAAATGCACGTCACAGAACGTGATGTACCTGGTCACATGACAAACATGGTGCGGTATGTGTAAACAGAAGAGAAGACTGGGACATTTCTTAGCATTATACTTTAAAATTATTACTGCCAAACAAAGGAATAGAGTGTTATAAGGAGGTTCTGAGCATCCATACTGTATTTCTGCAGCAAAGATTTCACGGAAGTTATGAGACGCATTCAATGCAGAATTATATTATTATAATTATTTTGTCGGCATTTAGAAATATCGCTTTTATTTTGTGGTAATCTGTAATGGAAACCCAGCTAGTAGGACCATCTGCCACTGTGAGAGGTTAGGGAAAAGGAACAACCCTTTGTGATGTCTAAGGCTTCATAATAGGGGTATTATTTGAAATCATTCTGGGTGAAATCTTGGAATATTTTTTGATACTCTACTATACTTGATATTATTGAGTTATTGTAGATGAGGGATGAGAAAAGCTGATCCTGTCAACCATTTCAGTTGGATTTAGGCCTTCACAGCATCTCTGTCACACTTTTGTCCTTCAAAAATGCCTGAAGGTGTGAGAGTTTCATCTTATTGCTCTTCTGACAAATATCTGTTGCTCCATCCCAAGGTCACACGACATCTCTCTGCAGGGTGTCGTAGTTTAGTGTTGGCATTTAAACCTTACTCAGTAGAGCTCGTCCTCCGACATGTATTCTTCAAGGATAGAATGGTAAAGGATTGCTGTCTCTCAGCCAGAGAAATCAGCATTGTCAAATGATGTTTAGCAGCTTGCTTGTGGTAAACGTGAAAAAGAAAAGTTTTCCTTGTTTTTCATCTTTCCATCCACCCATTAAGACATACTGCGCTGATGAGCACAGATGCTGTAATGATTGTAAACATGATGCAAACAGCTCCACACCTCTGTAGTTGCAAGTGTCTTTTATTCTTTACCGAGACACAATGGAGCACATAACCCAAAGCACAGAAGGACTGTAAGGGTGTATGAGAGGTGGACCACCTGTGATGATGAAGTACTCAAATTTCGCTTGCGGTAATAAATTATACGTGCATCATTTTTTTTTTGCAATATCAAAAACACATTTCTAGAAATCTTCAGCGACCTCGTTTTGAGTCCCTCCTGTTGATGGTTTTCTTTCAGGTTTTATGTCCAACGTGTGTGACTGATTACGTTTTCCTGCTTTGTCTGGAATATAGATGTCCAACTCCACGTTTTCCTTTTCAGCAAACTACCAAAATAAAAGCCCTCCAACGGCGCGAGACCAAGCACCGTTTGGAGTAAAAAGTGGGAGTGTGTCTGACACGGCACTGAAAATGACAGGATTCAACAAACAGCAAAATACAACTTCATTTGACCCACGACAGGCATATATACAGTAAATGAATGAAATGTCATCTCCTAACTTTTATTTATATATTACTGGCTTTACAGTCAACATCTTTAATCTGCTAACATGGTAAGAAAGGAGGATGCTACATAGGCTCTGAATATAAACCGATCAGCTGTAACATTATCACAGCCCTGTAATCTCTGTATCAGCCTCCTGATAGTGAGAGGGAGATTTTACACAGCAAGTGCAAAAGAAATGTCAAAAATAATGTGATTAGCGCTGACATCGATAAACTCCTTCCATCTCACAGACGTTAATGCTGGTTCTGATTAAAAAAAAAAAAATCCATTAGCATTACCCATACTGGTTGGCAGAACAGCTTCTATAGTAGGTCGGCGGTCATAATGTTTTGGCTGATCGAAGTATATTTACAGTACATCTTAAGCTTACCCATTAAAAACTCAACGATATCAAAAATGTCTAATTCAACCATTGCATTAACGGTTTAGTCCTTTGCACTGTGCCTACAAACACATTCTACAAAGCTTAATATTGGAATGGATTCAGTACATGTGAAACTTAAATGCTTTTAACAGCCGTGTTTACAGCCTGTAACACCAACAAAAAACAGTGAATGTGCTGCTTTGCACAGCAGATAGTCCCCAACTCACACACATACCTTCAGTTTTTAGTAATCCTGACAGTTGGAAGGCAGGGACTTATTATTATTATTATTAGGCATTATTTGGGGGGAATTTGGACCGCACTGATCAAATATAACAGCTGATAAGCTGTTCCCCGATTGCTCATATTATGCATTGATTATTCACTTATTTTTAATATCGTGATCTGGAATGAATCAACTTTAGGTGGTAATTTTGACTAGTACAGTGGAGGTTGTTCATTGATTGTGAACACATCTGTTTTTTTGGGAAAGAAAGATGGTGACATTCAATGTTCACTCTGGATAAAGCACCACATTCTGTTTTTGTTTTATTTTGTTTTTTAATTCCACCAGTGGTTCTTAGCTGATCTGTCATGGGGACCCACCATCGACCCCTAAAACAAGTCTCAAAATGTGAAATCTCATTGCAATTTAAGCTTAAGATTATCGTTAGAACATCAGTGAAGTCCAAAACATTTTGATTACCAAAAAGTCAGGTAATTGATTTTTTTGCACAAAATGACCTTCCTTTTATTAAAAAATAAAAAAGTGCATTGAAAACTTTTTTACTACTTGTTAACTGAAAGCTTTACTTGATTAAACAAATTATCGCGGCACATTGTTGGATCAATTAATAAATATCTTTCAGAATAAAAGTGCAAGGTTATCGCATGACGTACTGTGAATGTGTCCAATACCCACATTTGGATCACAACAGAAGTTGAGAACCATTGCTTGACTAGCAAAAATACAGTGCAATTGCTTTTTTTTTTTTTACCGGTTGAGCCGATGAAAACCAGGATTACCCCAAGAAAAGTAGATTACCAACAACATGAGCAGGAAGTAGTAGCCTCAAAAGTTCAAGTCTAAATAAACAAGTCAGGTCTGATTAATGTAAAAAAACCATTTGGATGAAAACAAGCACTAGGCACTGATTATGGAGAAGTTGAATATTTGTGAGTAGGGGGCTATCTGTTTTATCTGACACAGATAATTATAACAATGTGCATCAGTTTGAATGACGTTGGGTAAACCACCACTTGGACAATCAGACATTTTAGAGGCTTTTCACACAATGTTTCTCCTGCTTTTCAGTTCAAATCTATCACAGACTTTTGTTTTGAAAATCTTGAAAAGAAGTAGAAACCTTTTTAATCCTCATAAGCCAAGTAGAACCAACACGATCTGGATCCTGCAACTATATTAGATCCCTAATTAGCATTTACAGTGGCAAGCTGTCAAGTTCAGTTGAGCCTTTTATGTTTTTATGCTGCGTTAACACCGAATGCGTCCCCATTCGCTTCATATGCACGTCTGAAGAAAAGCACAGACCACCAGGGACACATCTAACTCGGTGAGTTTCACTGCCTGCTGAAGCGAGGAGCTGCGCTTCTTTTTCTCCTCTCATAAACATAAACCACCAGTGAAAAAAGCTGGTGTGATTAGTGGCTAATGCTATACTAGCTCAGTGCCGACTTTCAAAGTTGAAAACTACAGAGAGATCTTTTACCTGCTACTACCACCTCCTCGCTAATTCTCCTCCACGCCAAATCCTTCCTAGTCCGGTCCTGGTTATTAAGGCCGTGTCATACAACTCCAGGTGGTCACACACAGCTTCTACCCTATGGTTGAATAGGTGAACAGACCGGTGTTCGTGTTGACGGTCTGATGTCATCGTCAACACGAACACCGATGATTGCCTTTCGTCATGCGAAACAGTCGCAGGAGTTCAATATTTTGAACTCTTACGATTGTGCGGATATGCGTAAAATCGGGAGCGTGCTTGCACGGCAAACGCTTTTGACATGCGGATCGGACCGTACCGCTGCACAGGAAACATTTCACATCTTGGACGCATCTATCCATTGACTTCTTATGTAATCTGGATGTACGGACATTTTGTGACGCATCCGGTGTGAACACAGCATCAGGACTGTTGAAGTCAACATTGAATTCAACTTGATACGGCATTGAATTTGTCAATAACTTCAGTGACAGTTTTTAACCAATCAGAATTTGACATTAAAGACAGAATTACCCTCAACGCCAACAGAGACCTGTAGCCAAGTTGCAGCTTATTGTTTCAAAAACTATAAATACGAGCGTTTTGAGTGGCTAGCTTGACCTTGCGCTCGTCTACTTAGTGATGCAAACCAATCAATTGTCATAATACCTTTTCATAAAGTAATCTTTCTTTTGTCCATAATAAATAAACTGCACATTCAAAAACACTGGTAGCGGGAAATCACCAGCTGAAGCTGATCACTAGCATATACGTAGGCCTACAACCACTCCTTTTGAGCTGAGTTTAAAAGTTAGATTTATCAACAGATCCAAAAGAATCTTATTTCAGGATTTCAACTTAATTGTTGTTTGGGCATACGTGCTTGAGTGACAACATTTAGTAGCTATCCACACTGTGTGACAACCTCTACAGAGGTAAATGATAACTTCTTGTCACCAAAATAGTTGGAAAAGCAGCCAAACTTTCCCAAAAACTCATCTTAGGCATCAACAATGCACTAGATGCAGTTAACCTTGCAAAAGATTACTCCTAAAACTGTCACAAATTATTTATTATAAAGTATAGATTCTGTTTTTGTGTGAATTATTTGACTATTTCAGCTCTAACAAGTTGAAGTTGTCACAGCCCCGACTAAAACCTGACAGTAGGCCACTAGTATCAGTAGTAGTTACATATGACTTGGCTGGTCCCGTGATAATGTTTTGCGTAATTTATTTTACTGTGAATACTTATAGCTGTCACGTTCACATGAGATAGAAATATACAACATGAGTCAAGTGAACAAAACTGCTTCTCATATCGATGTGAAGGAGGTCTCGCAGCACAACCAGAGCTCTATTTAATGTATTTACTCATTATTTGAGCCATCAGTGTCCAACCGGTGTTGTTATTGCCATCCACCCCTTTTCTTTCCTCCAGTAAGGGGATTTATGTCAACAGCAAGCACATATGGAACAGGACCGTACAACAGATCCAACGATTGAAACGCACAAACCAAATCATTAGAAGTAATAAATAATGCATGTTTCTCCAGTCTCAAATAAATATGCACTGTTTCATCCAAGTTTAATCTAAACAAATCCAGTTTAAAAATCTACTAACAGTACTAAAAAATAACAATCAAGTCCATGCTTTTTTTCAAATTCTTATAGAAAGGCTGCCATGTATAGCGCTCTCACACTATCAAAAGGAAAAACACCAAATCAGGCTGTAGTGGAATGTTAAAGGTCAGCTTTTTAAACTGTGTTTCGTACTGACAGCTGAAAGAGTAAATGCGGTGCTAAAGTTTTAACCACACCCCCAAAGAAAGAAGATTTCCTCCCTGGAATGGGGAGTGAGCAGCCAGAGGAGGGAGTGAAAGAAACCAAGCTGAGAGAGCGAGAGCAGGACGGAGGCAGAAGAAAGCAGGGCAAGCTGACCACAGCTTGTCTGACATCAATCCAGAAGTAGGTTTTTCATCAGCGCCGCAGGTTCACTGGACACAGATCTGGTTCTTTAGACTGTTGGAAAAACAAAAAAAGGGGGAATAAGATCATAAGTGAGATGTCACGAGAGGAAAAGGAACACTTTTTTAATCAAATTAAAGCCAGGTTTGATGTGGCTAATACACTACGTCTATTAAAATGCTTTAACTTTATCTATCTATTTATGAATTTATTATTAGTTGCCAACCTAGCAAGGAAGCACCAAGGTGAGGCAGAATAAACAGAACAATACCAGTAAACACATAAAAAAAACTATTCATATCTATACAGTCAGAGCAGTTTCAAGCTATTCGTGGACAGTACAATTGCAAGGTCCCTTAAGTCCTAGGCCTCATCAGAAGTAGTGGCAGCTATGTTTAAGTATTGTTCTTGTGCTAGAAATAAAAAACAAAGGATTGGCAAATACAGGATTGTTGTATTTGTTTAATTCCCATTTTTTATTTATTTATTTTTTTTTTTTATTACTTTTCTGATAAAGCGGCTCAACTTGAGAGGTTTATTTTTAGAGAAAGAGAGAAATTCTTTGTTAACCCAGCAGTGGGGATTTTACTGGGGTCTGTTTAGCTGGAATAGTGTAATAGATTGTAGCAGCCAGTTGACTATTTAATGGATTTGGAATTTCTCCATGGAGTTTGACAAAATGGGGACCCCCCCCCCCCCCCATAAGTATTCATTGAGCCCACACAGATCGAGAAACAAGCTAGAAGATGGTGTAATTATCAGTTTTTAAAATCAGATGCTAAGCCTTTAAGTAATTTGAGGCACCAAACGTTAATGAGGAATGGCAAAAATCGATGCAGATTTTGGGAATAACTGTGATTAAATTATTAAACCTTGTTTTATGATCAGCGCTACAGAGTGACAGTTGATGTCCAATGCATAGATTTGTATATTATGTCCACATCATGTGAGATGGGACGGAGATACGTGCAAAGGATGAAAATGACATGAATGTGTTGTTTAACTGTCTTCTCTTGTTCAATGTTTACATGGATAAACAATCACAACACTTGACTGAATGTTAAAGGGTCACATAGTTTTCTTTCTTTGAGTGACATTCTCATGTATGCAGATGACATGCTTATATCTCAGTACAGCACAACAGCTTCTGAATATTAGCCAGAATTATTCAACCAAATACAACAAGAGGAACTTTATGAATGAATGAAGGAAAAATAAGGCTCTTACACTGTGTGACGACGTGAAAATAAGTAAATGCTTTACTTTGGTTGTTACAGCAGCATACAGGGATACAAACACAATAAAACAGTTCAAAACAAATGGACACATCTAGACACATTTATTTATCTATCTATCTATCTATCTATCTATCTATCTATCTATCTATCTATCTATCTATCTATCTATCTATCTATCTATCTATCTATCTATAAAAGACAGAAAGGTCTGTGTGCGTGCGTGTGTGTGGAGCGAATATCTCCTCGACGCGGTGTGAGTTCGACCTGAAACTTAGTCAACGGCTTCCAAATACCCCAAGTGTGTGTATCTGTGTGTAGCAAAACGGTCAAAACGTGAATTTTATGATTACGGCTCCCTCGGTAAGAGCGCGATATTGAGCGCGCTACTTCCGGTTCCGGGTTCATGACGTCACCGTGTCGCAGTTTGTTTGGGTTAAAAAAAAAAGAAAAAGGTCAATATTAAAAACGTTTTTGTACCGCTAAATGTCATTCAAGTTAATATTTCATGGTTATTTAATATCAATCCCGTGATTCCAAACTTCCTTTAAATCTTGGGTCACGGACTTCATTTCCTCCTTCGTCTCCATGACTGTGGGCGGTGGCTGTGCTGACGGTCGTTAGCCGACGATATCACAAACGTTCTGATTCTTCAGACAGAGGAATGTAACATTTTTTTGAGCGGATAGGTCCACAACACGGCTCTACGATGATTATTGTTTGTTCTGCGCAACGGTGAGCGTTTCATTTTATATTATTCTATATGTGCTAAGAAAGATGCTAGCAGCTACAATGTAAACACACACACAGCTGATGCGCGTGCACGGAGTAGATCGATGTAGACACACACACACACACACACACACACACACACACACACACACACACACACACACACACACACACACACACACACACAGTATTTATAATAAAAATATACTAAATGAGTAAAATAAAACAAAAAACTATACAATATTTATACAAAAAATACACAAAATGACTCAAGAATCACACTAAAATGGCAACAAAAAACAATCATTACACAAAAAATGCACAAAAAGACAACTGAAAGATAAAAAATACACATAATGACTTCAAAAAACATACATTACAGAAAAATACACAACAAAAATATGGAAATGGCTCAAAATACATAAAACTAAATATTTTTACAAAAAATACACCAAACTAAATATTTACACAAAAAATACACAAAATGACTGCCGAATCACACTACAATGGCAACAAAAACAATAATTATACAAAAAATGTACAAAAACACAACAGAAAGATACAAAAATACACATGACTCCAAAAAACATACATTACAGAAAAATACACCAAACAAAAAAATATAAAACTGAGTAAAAAAAACAAAACAACAAACACATTTATCATGCACATGTCCCATAGAATTAAACCAGGAAAATTGCACCCACATTTTGCACCCGCAAATATACCCCTTATGCTCCCACATAAATGCATACTTCCAACGGGCACTGTACTAGTATACTTAACAGACAAATACAATAACCATTTTGAAAGACACGTTTTTAAAAACTAGAAATTGTTGAAGATGTTAAGTTAAAATGTTAAGTGTTTTAATGTGAATGGGTGATGAAGAATTCAAAACCAAAGAGAATGAGCCCACTCACATACGTCCCTTTTGCTTTGACCAGGCTGTGCGATGCATGATGTACTGCAATTTCTGGCCTGAATTTGAACTAGATTATAATACTTTGTTATCAAACAATTCAGACTCAGATGACTGAAAACACTACTGAGCACAGCATCAGTGCACACTACAAGCAGCCATGTGACAGTAATACAGAGAATATCATTTGTGAGAAAGCAAGGACCTGATCAGAAAGGATGCACTCAGAATAAACTCAGGTTCATGTTGGTAAAGGTTTTATACATCAGCAAGAGTTTGTGAGAAAAGAAAAACCTGATTGTATTCCAGGAGAAAAAAAGGCTTTGACTTCTGTGTTGGTCAGGATGAATGAAATGGCAACAGCTTTGTTTTGCTTTGGATGAATAAACCACAACCGCACTGGCCTTTTATCATTAGCTCAGTTTTGTTTGTATAAACTCCTGCCAAAACACACACACACACACACACACACACACACACACACACACACACACACACACACACACTACTGTGCTCTGCTCACTCTTGGTTTAAAGCTGCAGTATGTAGAATCTGTGGGACTGGAATGGAAACAACCACGCTCCCCCGTCCCCTCCCTGTTTAAAATCCACGGGCATCCTCATGAACGCGCATGACTGTGGAGCTATTTGCAGTGACTTTGACGCTAAATCTGGTGACTTTCCAACTTCTCTTACTGACTTTTTTCTCAAACGCGACTAGCGAAAAATCTAGCAATTTTTCCTTGTGTTATTGGAGAGTTTTCTGTTATTTTAGAGACTCTGAAATGAAAGTACGTATCATAGTAGTTACTGTCCCCAATGAGCAGTGGGTGCTGCTCCAAGACCATCCCTCGTCCTAAAGCTCCCAGGTGGTCAGGTTGACCCTCCGTAGCCCCCCGGCTACAGCACTCCTAGCAGGTCAGAGCAGTGGAGACCCACTCCACTCCGCATCCAGACTGACAATGAATTGCGCATTTTCTCTCCATCTTAGATATGCTTGTCCAAGGTTTACTTTGAGTCCGTGGAGTACGTTCCGCTTAGGTTTCGTCCTAGTATGTTTGAGCCTTTTTTAAGCTTGCATTGCTGTGTAAGCTGACTTTTTCTGCCAAAAAGGCCTACCATTGTACCTTCAATACTGATAGTACAGGAACACCAAAGACTTTTGTTGAGCTGCCAATAATAATGCTCAAAACAGCTCATGGTGCACTTTGTTTGTAAAAAGATCTCTGATTGGCTGAAAAAAAACTGTCCCGCTTGAGGGATTATATCTGTATTTGTCTGGTGGGCCCTGACACTCTGTTGCTTTGTTTGAACACTCACATATGACTTCAAGGTCACTGACAGAGCTGAGGAGAGCTAGACTGCCCTGTGATATATAGCTAGATCACGTTCGTACCAGACTCCGCTTGGTGCAAGGAGGAGATACAGAGATACACCGACAACAGAGACACACATACATAGACAGACATAGGTTTCTTCCTGGGCGTTGCTTTAGTTTACTAAACTCGAGAATAAACCACATTAAAATGGTACTACTCTTGTCGTCTCTCCTCGGAGCTGTTCATTTAAAAGATCCGAGAAAAACCTTACATGCTGCTTGATTTCTAAACCTTGAATGTAGAACCAAGAGAAAAAGCAGAGTTCCAGTGTCCTCTCCGAACACTATGAATTACAATACGGTTGTTTAATGATTTTGGACGCCCCCAAAAAAAACACTTACACATGGCAGCTTTAAGCTGCAAAACTTTTCTTCAGACAGGCATCTTAAAATAAAAGCCATGCAAATTGCAATAGAGCAGCAAGGATTCCTGCCTTTCATATTTGGTAGAATTTGGTTGACAAGGTTTCTTGCGCTGCCTCTAATGCTCCCTGTGCTACTCATATAGTAATGTTGATAGACAGATACTGAACATGGATTAAAACACTCCTTAAACTTCCAAGTTTGTGTAGCACAACTCAAAATGCTGTTAGTGCTGGAAGAGGGATTCTTTTGTTATTCTCTTACATTGGTCCATGTTGGTATACTTAAAGCTTTAATGTTCTTTTATTTTAAGTGTCAAATTATGAGAACAAATGCAGACAGAAAAGGTAAACTCTAAAGCTTTATTCCCCTCTGTGAGGTGAAGTAGCTTCTGCCACAAAGACTGGCATCTACCGGGCTTCAGCACAGTCAGAGCGGACAGAGACACTAGAGCCTGCGGGAAGCGCAAAGGAGGAGGACTCGCACTGTATGTAAACAAACGGTGGTGTAATCCTGGGCATGTGAGCGTTAAAATCTCCCACTGTTGCAGGGACATTGAACTTTTGGCTGTAAGTTTACGTCCCTACTACGTGCCGCGGGAGTTCAGCCACGCCATTGTTGTCACTGTTTACATTCCTCCGCGTGCCGACGCGGAGGCGGCGTGTGACGTCATCCATAGCGCTGTAGCTAAACTACAAACACAGCATCCTGAGGCTTTAATGCTTATCTCTGGGGACTTCAACCATGCTACACTGGACAAAACACTGACTGCTTTCCACCAGTATGTGGACTGTAACACCAGGGGAAATAGGACTCTAGATCTAATGTATGCAAACGTTAAGGATGCATACAGTGCCATCCCCCTGCCTGCACTGGGGAAAGCAGACCACAATCTCGTCCTGATCAAACCTCACTACACACCAAAAGTGAGGAGGTCACAAATAACCACACGCTCATTCAGGAAGTGGTCTCCTGAAGCTGAGCAGGCTCTGAAAGACTGCTTTGAGACCACTGACTGGGATGTATTGCAGGAGTCTCACAATGACAACATGGAGGAGATGGTTGACTGCACTACGGACTATATAAACTTCTGTATGGATGTTGTTGTTCCAGTAAGATCTGTGCGCTGCTTCGCTAACAACAAGCCCTGGATAACCAGTGACATCAAAGGCCTCCTGAACCAGAAGAAGGAGGCCTTCAGAGATGGTGACACACAGGAGCTCAAGCGGATACAGAAGGAACTAAGAGTCCAGCTCAGAGAGGGGAAGGAGCAATACAGAAGGAAAATAGAACAGAGGATGCAGAACAACAGCATGAGGGAGGTATGGGAGGGGATGAAGACCATCACTGGCTGCAGCTCAAAGAAAGGAGCCCCCATTGAGGCTGATGTGGAAAGGGCAAACCAGTTAAACCAGTTTTTTAATAGGTTTGATCTCCCTGCACCTACGAGCACAGCAACCCCCACCCACCTAACCCCACAAGCCATCTCCAGCACAGAAGAGGACACCTCCCCCCCCCCGCTCACATCACCCACCATCACAGCAGCTCAGGTATGTGGAGAGCTGAGGAGGCTACGCCCTGGCAAAGCTACAGGTCCAGATGGAGTCTCCCCCAGACTACTGAAGACCTGTGCGCAGGAACTGGGACACCCCCTGCAGCGTATCTTCAACCTGAGCCTGGGACAGGGGAGGGTGCCCCAGCTGTGGAAGACATCCTGCATCATTCCAGTCCCCAAGAAACCACATCCTGGGGAGCCGAACGACTTCAGGCCGGTCGCCCTGACGTCCCACGTGATGAAGACCATGGAACGGCTGCTGCTCCATCACCTGAGGCCACAGACCCACCACGCTCTCGACCCTCTGCAGTTTGCTTACAGGGAGAAGGTTGGAGTAGAGGATGCCATCATCTTCTTGCTTCACCGTTCTCTTTCTCACCTGGACAGAGGCAGTGGTGCTGTGAGGATTACATTTTTGGACTTCTCCAGCGCCTTTAACACCATCCAGCCTCTGCTCCTCAGGCACAAACTGTCAGAGATGGGAGTAGGATCAGACCTGGTGGCATGGATTACAGACTATCTGACTGGCAGACCTCAGTACGTCCGACTGGGGGACTGCAGGTCCGACACTGTTACCAGCAACACTGGAGCACCGCAGGGAACTGTGCTCTCTCCGGTCCTGTTCACCCTGTACACGTCCGACTTCCAGTACAACTCGGAGCTCTGCCACGTGCAGAAGTTCGCGGACGACACAGCCATCGTTGGCTGTATCAAGAGTGGACAGGAGGAGGAATACAGGGAACTGATCCAGGATTTCGTCACGTGGTGCGACTCTAACCACCTGCTCCTCAACGCCACCAAGACCAAGGAGATGGTGGTGGACTTTAGGAGAACCAGGCCGCACCTTGAGCCTGTCAACATCAAAGGCGACTGTGTGGAGGTGGTTCACACTTACAAATACCTGGGAGTGCAGCTGGATGACAAACTGGACTGGACTGCCAACACAGAGGCCCTGTGCAGGAAAGGACAGAGCCGTCTGTACTTCCTCAGAAGGCTGGCGTCCTTCAACATCTGCAAGAAGCTGCTACAGATCTTCTACCAGTCTGTAGTAGCGAGCGCCCTCATGTATGCAGTGGTGTGTTGGGGGGGCAGCCTCAAGAAGAAGGACGCTGGACGCCTGGACAAACTGGTGAGGAAGGCAAGTTCTGTTGTTGGCACAGAGCTGGACAGCCTTACATCTGTGGCAGAGAAACGGACTCTGAACAGGCTACTGTCCATCATAGACAATCCACACCATCCACTGCACAGCGCCATCTCCAGGCAGAGGAGCAGCTTCAGTGACAGACTGCTGTCATTGTCCTGCTCCACTGACAGACTGAGGAAATCGTTCCTCCCCCACGCCATGCGGCTCTTTAACAACTCTGGGGGGGGGCGATAAAATCAACCATAGAACACTGGACTTAATGCTAATCACACCATGCACACTCTGTCACACACGCACTTTATCACACACACACATCTACTGTATCTTGCACACTGTCATCTGCACAACTGCACTTCAACTGGACTGGCACACACTATACTGTATTTCGATATTATACCATTATATTTTACCTTAGTACTTTCTTTGCACTGTTTTAAATTTTTTTCTTAATTTTTAAATTTTTAAATTTCTACATTGTACTTTCCCTGCATGCCCCTGTGTTCCCATACCTGTAAGCTGCTGGAACTGTGAATTTCTCTTGGAGATGAATAAAGTATCTATCTATCTATCTATCTATCTATCTAATCGGTAACGTCAAGGCTTTTCATGTAATGGTTCGGCTGCCTGAACAAACACAACTTCTCAACTCAACATTTCATCACAGCGGCTTCCTTATCTCTCCCAAAAAAGAAAAAAACATGCAATACTGCTGCTTGTCGCTCAGGCCATAAACAGCCTCCCTGTCAGTGGAACGCTGGTTTAATTACACATATGGAAATACATCCAGAACCATCTGCAGTTTGTCCCAGAAGGTTAACAACATGACTGGAACGACTGACAGTTTGTTTTGCTCTGCTTGCGTTGCACACAATCAATGTGGTTTTCTCTGTCACTGAGATGGAATCGCACGGTGTCTTCTGGTTAAACACGCAGAATGTTGTCAGGCTGTTCCGTAAAGGCAGACTTCCCGCATTGTCAGTCCTGTGAGAATAAACAGCCAGGTGTCAGTCTGTCATGCCAATGTGGCACAACGCACTGGCGCATTCACATTTCTGAGGCGGAACGTAAAAGACTTCGGATATGTGTGAAATTCCTGAGCCGCAGCAGCATGTTGACACAGACCTCAAAAGGCCAAGAAGATAAGCATCAGACAAGTCACTGTTTTTTTTGTCTCTGATCAGCTTTTGTAACTTTTGTGACTTGTCTTTTGGTGCTGTAGTGGTTAGCACGGTTGCCTCCCAGCAAGAAAGTTAGTGGTTCAAGCCCCAAGGTGGAAACCTGGGTCCTTTCTGTGTAGAGATTTCCCCCCAATGTCCAAAAACATGTAAGTGGGGTACACACATATGGACTTTCTAAATCTGAAGAGTTGTTTTTTTCTGTTACACACCCCACACATGAAGATACAAAATAGGGCAAAGACAGTTTTCATGGTACTGTGTGATTTGCCCCAATAATCTCAGCACAGCACACCACACGCATAACGATTGTCCTATACCACCATTTACCCTCCAAGCCAGAAATATATTGTGATAAAACTGAGATTAGACAGATTAATACATTTGTAACTCACAACAAATGTGTAAATGATTCAGGTCAACAATAGCTCACAACCCATCACAGATAAGGTAATGTGTGAATGTATTGTATTTTTGTAGTAGGCCTAATAAATCCATTAATAGAAAGGACTTGAGGTGCAGCACCGCACATTTCCACTCTCAGTTTTGATACATCCAGATTTTGCAGTTAATTTTACTGTACGTACTTACCTTTTTAACCTGAGGTCTTTTCTATTTTCCGTCCTTGATTGGGAAAAAGGAAAATCGGAACAAAACAGCTCGATTAACTTTAAGTGCACCCAGCTTTATTTGGAGTTACTACATCAGAGGTCTCAAACTCAAATTACCTGGGGGCCACAGTAGGCAGAGTCTGGGTGATCAGGTATTCCACAAAAAAACTTTGGTAAAAAAAAATTCATTACTAACAGTTCTTTAAAGGTAGGGTAGGCAATTTTTGAAAGCTAGCATGATTTTGAATGTAGCCTCCCCGACGGCTCCACCTTTACCCCCTCCCCTCTGTGCTCCGTCTCACTCACATGCATGCGTACAGCTGCTGCAGAAGAGGAGCTCAGCTCATCGCTTGTATTGTGTAGAAACGTCGTTGTCTCATTCAGCAGTAAGTAACCACTAAACTTTACCATCATATATGTTAAAAACGTGCACTTTCAGTGTGAGCTTGTGTATGCGAGGGGTCGAGAACGAGCAGGGAGACGTGATTGGTTAAAAAACGAAACGATTTGTTTTTTCCATTGGTTGAAGTTATTACAGGTTTACAGCTGCTACAGTTGACAGATTTTCTTCGTTCCTTTTTCAGTGCACATAAGATTTTAATTTCTGTCAGGACATTTCAACTCAAAAGTTGAAAAGTGGATCTGGAGAAAATCGCCAACCCTCGCTTTTATTTTTTTTTTAGGTATTCCACAAACAACTTTGGTTAAAAAAAAAATGAAATCTTCATAAATGTCATTACTAACAATTCTTTAATTTCAATGGGTTTTTCTGAACATGAACTGCCCTGAACATGAAAGCAACATTGACAAACATAAACATTTCTTCTGAACATGGCTTCTCTTGCCTACTTCCTGCTGCCAGAGACCTGGCAGCGCTTCCTCTCACATAGCTAAGCTACGTTTGGCTTGAGGGAAGAAATAGTCTGTGCTCATCATAACCATCTTCACTGCAGGCTTTGACAGCAATTAGCCAACATCATGTCATGTTCACTCTCCTAATAAAGTTTTTTTTTTTTTTTTTTCAAGCAATAAAGTTCAAGTCACGTGTTTAGACAACCAGACGCACGGAGAACGTAATTTACGCTTTTTCTTCCGGCAACAACAAGGCGGATAATGAACCACTCGGCAGCAATCGCCTTTCTTTTTGTGCTCAATGTTCATGGATTTTGTGATGACATGAACATCGTGACATTTGTAGATGGTAGAAAGTAGTGAGATAGAGAGCAGAAAAAAGGCGATCACCAGTGGGGCGTATACTATCCGTCGGGACAGTGGGACATTAGCCGATTATAGCCAATATAAACCATGGGACGCAGCCACAAACGCGTTATTTGCTGGCTTTTATTTTCTATAATAACTCCATGGAATCAGCTGTACGTTCCAGCCAACACCGATGTTTCGTTAACTATAACCGAGGCGGGTAGGTCCCCCATGAGCCCCCAGCCTCGGAAGCGGGACGGCAGGTGCGAGCAGGCTGGGTGGGTGGCTCCATCGGAGGTGTGCTTCCCTTGGTGACATCGTCAACGCACAATGTTGTAAAGTGCCATTCATACTGTAACAGACTGGGTCCTATTTAACTGAGTTAAGTTCCACGTCTAGTTTAATGTTTAACAGGTGTTGTGGTTTCCCACGGCATTTGAAGCATTGTTACGTACAGCTTTCTCTGCCAATGTTTGTCTTTGTTTACATGTGTTCTGCGTGTTGATTGGCTGGGAGGCTGGGGAAGGGCGGGCATAAGCGGAGAATGAGGGGTAAATGACGTTTTAAAGACTTCCATTAAAGGCTGATAAACCTTTGATAATGGCTCGAGTCATATCATTACTATACAGTATAAAACACCCGGGCCGCACTGACATTACATTTTCACATTGTTCTGCGGGCCACAAATTATCGCCCAGCCCTCAGGCCGCGAGAATGAGACCTCTGCCCTACATTGACTATAGTAGTGAAGGGAAATGATGTCTGTTTCCTTGTGTTTGCTCTGCGATGTACTGGAGCCCGGCCCAGGGTGTGCGCTACACCTAGTATCCAATGAGAACTCAAGATAGACATCAGCAGACCCAGCTCTGGTGACCCTGAACTAGAACAATCGAGTTAGAAGATGAATGAATTTCAAAATCCTTTCATTATAAAGTCAACTGTAGAATATTTCCCTCGAAGTCCTTGCAAGTCTGTTTTCCATTTTCACTGTCAGTAGCCAGTAAATAAAAAGGATATTTAAAAGAACCATCTTGAATAAATTCAACATAAATGGATGAGAAAGAGATGAGAAGAACAGAGGGACCAGCCCATCTCTGTGAAAGAGCTTTAAAAGAGGAGAAATAGAAATATTCATTGTGAGAAGATGTGTAATGAGGCGCCTTTATTATGTGCTCGAGTGCTTTTCATTTCTGCGCTCATTCATATGTATGAATGTCCTCTGCTACACACTGTGGAACAAACCTGCTGTAATTATGGTGCGTTCAGGATTAGGTTGAATCCCTGCTTCCAACAAATCCCCCGATGAAACAAACAGCAAAACGATCTCAGCCAAAGAAGTCTGTTTTAGCCTTCGGGGCATGAGATGCCACCACTTTATTTGATATGAAGCTACTTGCTAAACCTTGTTACGTCCATGTCCTCCAGTGTGAAGGTCCCCAGAGCAGAAATCTATTTATTTAATCTGACATCTCATCACAGCGGTGAGCAATTCGATGACACACAATTCCCTCAGAGAGCCAAGCTTTTATTATTCTTGTTTGTCAGGAGTTGGTGCATGAATCCATGTTCACCTCCAGGGGGCAATAATCCTGAATACATTTCACTGTCTCTTCCACTAAATAGGACGCAGGTTTCGCCCAATCTCTTCGGGTTCTTAATATCACTGCTTTGCCGATCTTGGGGTTTTAGGATGACATAAAATTATTACATTTTGGGGACCCATTGTGGCAAGAGACCTTACACCAAGAAGTGACAAATAGTAACACATAAATTGTGGATTCTTATCCTAAATAGCTCATTTTTCAGTTAATCTACGTTCAAATAGACGAGCACTAGGCTTTTCTCTTTTTTTCCTTTCTTCCATGTATGTATTTGTCATTGGAGGTTAACACCACATGTAGTGCAATCTTTTTGTGACAACTATGTTTTATTTTTGCAAACAACAAAAAAAAAAAATACATCTTCCAGTGCCACAAGGGTTAGAAGCATGTGTGTGGTACGTAGAATAACATAGGCAAGACACGAGCGAGGCGTGAAGGTGATGTGTCCAGCTAGCCGTAGATGCCGCAGATACGCATGCAAGCTCGCAGGCCTCAGGGCAGCATTGGGTAGCACAACCAAAAACCCATAAAACCACACCACGCCGGTTCCCACAAGCACGACCAAGCACCAAACTCATTCTCCAATTATCCAGAGAACAACCATTGCAGGAAAATCGGCTCAGAACGACTCAATCCACCACCACAAGGAGTACAGCGAAACAACATCATTACCAACACCAGAACCAATACAGGTTCCCACATGTGGGTGGCAACCATCACCTCAGTGAGAGAAAACGTCACCAACTGCTCAAGCCAAGCCAGCCCACCAACTACAGACAGACCAACAAATGCATCCAACACCCACAGTCAGAAACCACCGCCCACACTGCCAACAGCTTGTCCTCTTTTCTAAAGATGGCCTGATAGAAAACAATGAAAACACATATGAAGTTGAAATTTATGAAGCTTTCCGCATGAGAAAACGAAACAATGACACATTTTACGCAAAGCTGCCAAGGTAGGTAGCTTCAAACCAAGTCACCAAGGCAACAGATCAGATTGTTGTATTGTCCCTGGTGAAAGTGCTTAATGAGATAAAATGAGATAGTTAATAATTATTATTATTGATCCCAAACAAAATGTTACCAATCAGTGGTCCACATTAACACCAGTGTCAATCAACAATAAAAAAATAACAGTACATTCTACCCTACATAATAATTAGTACAATTGGTCTGATTAGGTGACGATGCTAGTAGTTATTAGTTGTTTTAAATGTAGAAGTCAGCGATGATATTAGAGAGCTATTCAGTTGCATTTGCCATGTTTTGTCTGCAGTTCCATTTCCACCAAGGAAAGAAAAACATACCAGAAACAAACCATGATTTTCATGTATTTGGATTAATTTTTCCCAAAAATATGAATATATATAATATTAATACATTCCTTTGTGAATATTAATTTACCAGTACACCATTACTTGCTTGGAATTTGCTCACATATTTCCTAAGTATGGGTAAAACATATAACACACACACACACACACACACACACACACACACACACACACACGAGTTTACATACATTAGCTGTATGTCAGGTGGAAATGGCTCTCATAAGAAATTCAATGAGCAGTTGGTGTTGGTTACACGGCTGTGCATCCTCCAAATGCCCGAAGCAACCACACAATCTGACCACATCCAAAGTGGCTGCGCTGCAACTTGTGCATTCCCGTGGCGTGTGACAAATTGTGTCAGCACATTACTCGAACAAAGCAATTTTCATGCATAATTCATCCCATTGCCCACATTCCACATGGACATTTTCAAATCCCTTTGAAGTTAATTCCCTCTGCGTGATAAACATGCCACGCTCGCAGCTCCTGTGTTGTATCCGACGATAGTGCGTGTCTGTAGAAGTCACCTGTCCGAAACGATTTGAGTGTGCAACTGTGGAAAGTGGGTGAGATTTACCTCTTGTAATCCAACGTGAAAGAAAAAAGGCTTCTTTAGTGAAATGCCAGCAGAAGAGCATTACATTATGGCCCATAGTAAATGACTGGGGAGGTTCTCCAGGAAGCTTCAGCCTTTGCTTTCACTGAGGTGTTCATTACCTCCTCACTACATTCCATCACTATTTAAAGAGTGTTTGGACACAGTGTAGCTGCTGGATCAATATCTCTATGATGTCTTCCCTCTCCCAGTCCGTCACCATGTTTGTTTTGGGTTTCAATCTTTGATCATCATTATTTTGTATCTGTTGATTTTGATATTTTGCAAATTCAACAAACTTTATTCCACTCCTGCCTACTCTTCTCTCTGTATCTGCATCCTAGCCAAATCAGGGAAAATTGTTTTTATAAAGAGTCCAAACTTCCTGTTAATAAAGTTTTTTGGAGTATTAGTCACACCATTTTTGCAGTGAAAACTTCTATTCAACATTTTTTTTTATTGTTAATTGCACATTGTGTACTGTTAAAAGTAATTTTTAATCAGTCCTACTTCGGAAAAAATTGAGCCATATGTGACCCTATGAGGGTTTTTTAATCATGTTGTTGATGATGTAATGTGTTAGTTGATGATTTTAAATGTTTTTATAGATGATTTTAAATGTTCTTATTGATTTTAAGCTGTTGAATGTTTTCTGTTGCACTTTTTGATCTTGTAAAGCACATTGAGTTGCCTTGCGTATGAAATACGCTATACAAATACATTTGCCTTGCCTATGACTACAATAAATCTGCCAACCCTGGCCTATTGCATTGATTGTAAGGGGGTCGACCAGGGATGGGCAACTCTATCACAGCGGGGGCCACAAAAATGTGATTTTATCTGATCCAAGGGCCACATTATCAACATTTATGTCAGCATTTAGAAAAATGACTGATCTGAGCATTAATACAGGGGGTGGTGTCTTTTTTGTCATTGTGATTTTGTTGTTTTGTTAGTTTGTAGTAATTTTGTGTGTTTTTGGAATTATTTTTGTGTGTTTTTGGAGTCATGCGTGTTTTTGTAATTTGTTGTGTTCTCGTTGTAATTTTGTGTCATTTTCTGCATTTATGTTGTCCATTTGTACATTTTTGGGGTTACTTTCTGTATTTTTGTTGTTATTTTCCTGTCATTTTGTGTAATTTTGTTGATAGTTTGTGTGTCTTTGGAGCTATTCTGTAGTGTGTTATTGTTTCTAGTGTTTTCCTAGTCATTTTGTTTGTTTAAGTGGTTGTTGTGTCTATCTTTTTTTGTCATTTTGTGTTGTATGGGTCATTTGGTATTTTTTGGAAATTTTTTTGTGTACGTTGTGCATTTTGCTGTTGATTTGTGTGTTTTGGCAATTATTTTGTGTATTATGTTGGGCTTTATATTCCTTCCAACTTCTTGAAATACAATTTTTGGGGATTTATTTTGGGGGCCGCACAAATTTAGACAAATGGCCATATGTGGCCACTGGGCCGCCAGTTGCTTATGTCTGGTGTAGACTGTAATAAACTTTTTTTGTACAAATAATGAAGGAATCTCTGCTGACTTGACTCTAGCTTATCTTGCGTGGCATGCAGAGCATCCAGCCTATACTTAACTATTGTCACAATCTTTGGAAACCAATTGAGTAGTGCAGCGATTGACAGCAAATAAATAAATCGTAGCTTGGATCTCATCTTACTTCCCCATCTTCAGGTCTAGAGGAGACTGTCAACACATAAAAACGAATCAAAGTGAGAAAGGAAGCAGTAGAACAGCCACTTGCCCCACTTGGATGTTGACGATGGCCTTTTCATTCACAAACCGTGACTCTGAGTTATCTACGTGAGCACAAGGGAATTAATTATGCGCCAGATGAACAGGGGAAATGAGGCTGAAGAATAAACCCCATGACAATCTCTCCCTCCCTCCTTCTCTCTTTAGTGTTCCCTTTATTGTCCGTCCCAGCTTCTTCTGACGGTTGCTCTCGTCATCGATACCCACATAAAGGAAAAACTCCCTCCGCTGAGCAGCTAATGGGCGCAAGGTATAAAAATGGCTCGGTGCTTTGCCAAGCACTAGCTGTGCACCGTTGTAAATTGTGGAGCCATTACACAGGAGCTGTACACTGGGAAAAAATATGAGCGCTGAAAATCCCTCTTTGCTAAGCCGGAGCATTTTTCTGCTTCATCGCACGATGTCCTGGCGATGTAGAACCAGAAGTCTGTTGAACTCGATCAATCTAATAAACAAGTCTAGAATATTAGTATCGTATAGTGCTGACGCTAAAAATAAAAAAATCAGTTCCAAAAAGGAAAAAAAAAAATATAAAATTAAAGGTATTGTCTCAACATTAAATCCACATTCAAGGATTAGGTGGAGAATGGAGCGGAGGACAATTATAAAGGAATACACCATTGAAACATTCCTTTTACTGCACAATAACATGGATTATCTTTATCTTTGATACATGGATTAGGTAAATAAATCTGATGGGTCTCTTGCATGTCTCTTGTTTGTGTTTCACTTTCGCTTGTTACCCGTGCGCTGATTTGATGTTGTTTGTTAATAAAATTGGTGCTTACCACTAAAACAAAGGTACATACAGTATTACATTTCTTTGAGAACAAGAATTAGGTTTTCACTGTTGGGTCGGACTCGGACGAGAAAATGCGTCCCGATCCACACTCTAACTGTGACGCAGTTATTTATTTACACGCCGTTTACTGCAAGACCTGTGCACACGCCTCTGCGTACATCTGTGGAACCAAACAGTAGTTTAGTCCACTGTGCTTGTCTTCGTTCAGATTTTTATTTTTGTAATCATTGGGTGTAATAATTGAAATCGTAATCGAATTTCGATTAACTGAGCAGCCCTGCGTTGTATACTTGTAAATTATTATAATTATACACTTATTATTATTATTTGTTTAAGTTTCTAACTATTATTAATACATTGCATTTTTTCATTTATTTTAACACACTGGCTGGAATCTTCAAAACATTTCTAGAATATTATTTTTAAACAATTTTGACAAAACTTTACAGAATATTGGTTTTGATGCACATAAATAAAAACGCAGAATCTGAACCTTAACTGCCCATATTACGATCCATATGTTATGATTACTAGACTCCGTATGTCTATCTATTTCAACGACCAGTTGATGCTACAGCAGCACCTGGACTTGGGCTGCAGCAGAAAAAAGTAAAAACGCTGCAGGAAGAACATCTGATGGAATATTTTGTGTGAAAAAGCAATGAGAGCAAGTGTCAAGGCTCATTACAGAGCGCTGCTCTGTGTTCAGAAGATGTGATCATTTGTATGCACATGTTTTACATCTGGAGCGAGGGAGAGATGGTGCCTTAAGGCAGGAAAACGGAGCAGAATAAAGCTTTCACTCACACCCACAGGAAGAATCCACACGCTCACTAAAGAGAATCAGTGAAAACTGATTCCGACTGTATGATGCTATGTGAAAGGTTTGAGCAGGACAGCAGAAGTAGACCCTCAGCTTTGAAATACAATGTATGATATCGGAGGGTATAACTTCAGAACTTTCAGTAAAAAAATCTTTCCTGACGTTATCTGTAAAAACTTCTGAAAACTCTTTATTGTGCTCCGTATAAGTGCAGCACTTTGAGAGCCACTCTGCATCAGAGGGCCATAAAACCCTGAGAACACTTGTGTTTAATGATCTGTTGATCATTTAAAAAAAAAAAAAGCATACAGCAGTTTACAGCAACTTTAATGGGGACGACAATGTATTTATTTTATGTGCAGAGACATTGAGTTAATCTACTTGATGACATAACATTATCACCAGTGGCAGGAGAGTTCAAAAGTGATGATATCTGCATTATGGCTCCTAAGTGAGGGGCAGATCTGATTTCTTGTGATGTGTTTCTCCAAAACTGCAGCTCTTGTTGGGTTTTTTTGTGAATAGTGGTCCAAAAATGAAAAACTATCAATTCAAACCTGAATATATGGAAAGTTATTCTGCAGCTTTGGTCCTACCATTCTTGATAATGTTTATAATCATTTTCCCCTTAAGGTCCACCCAGATTTCAGAAACACGCCTGTCCAAGACATTCCCAAATTGGAATGATAACTGTGTTTGAACCCTTTGGTGCACATGCATGGGGATGGTGTCTTTTGAAAGATAACATTCTGAAGTTTCTCTAGAACAATTTTGAACAGGTACCAGTACAATTGAGTTAGTGTAGTATGAACATGAGAGTACAGCTATTTACATCCTCGCCTGGCTAAATTCATCATAAGGAGCCCCAACAGACATATTTTAAATGGTCTTATTGTGTTAAAATTATTTCATTTAAGATGCCAAAATACATCTTTGACCACTTCATAGTTGTCACCTAATAGTTGAGACTGAGTTTTCACTGATCGAAGTTTTATTCTTTCAGCAGGATAACTGCCACAAAGCAGGAATAGTTTACTAAGTTTGAGGTGTCTGAATCTGAGGGATCCTTATCAACCACAGAACTGTAATTCTTGTAAGCTTTCCTTGAAGCTGTAAATATTTTTTTTTCCTGCTGAAATGGGATGTTCTCCCCAAGCACAATCTTGTAAAAAAGAATGTAAAGAAGTGACATTTTCTGATGTAATGTCAGCTGCGATAATGATAAGAGCATTAGTGCAATGTCCAGTGTAGAGGTTCAAAACCTAAAGTCTAGTGATACATATAGCTGAAATATGTATATAGTAGAGCAATAACAAAAATACATTCTGTTGTAGGGATGGTTGTTATAAACTCTCACCAGATGTGAAACTCAACACCTTCTCTTGTAGTTTTAAATGAAACTATCTACATAATGATTCCTGAATTTAATACAGATGAAGTCATGATGATTTTCAACTTGAACTACCCATTTATACTCTTGGCTCGGCTCATTTTCGGAAGTTTTCCCATTTGGGTATCATATTGCTGCCTTTTTGTTGAGGTGTGGAACAAAAAGCCTTTGATTGACTTGTTACTAGAGGAGTCACTTAATACACGTTGCCTTCTCAACCTGCTTTAACTGCAAAAACGTTACAATAGCTAAGACAAACGCGTATATTTTCCATTTAATCATAAGCTTCCAGCTTTAATGTCCTGCCCACTTTGTCTTGGTGTATGATATGTGTGTGTATTGGGGACAAAACTGCAGTCATGGCAACACTGCGGGTTGGTTGGAGTGTTTCACAGTGAAATGTCTCTACAGCCGTTGGATGGATCGTTCTAATATACAACACACTTTTGAGCCAATGAGCAGAGACACTCCTAGTGATTCTTTGACCTTTTTCTTATTGCCAACATTGGTTTGGTGGAGAAAACCACCTTTAAAACATTTCATCATTTGACATGGCTTTTGAACATGCCCATGAATCAAAGTCACAGCGATGAACAAAAGCTTGTACGGATCTTCTTTGTTCAAATTATTTAAAACCCTAAACATGTTCATCAGGTGAATTATTTCATCTTCAAGGTGTCTTGATATGTTGTATTCATTCATTGTTTGTTGAGTCAAAACAAACAATGGAACAATTTTCAATCCTGTCAGTTTCCTTCCATTTTAGTCACTATTTGATTGAGCTCGTCAATGTTTTGACAAATTAGCATTTGGGATTTATGTCATAAACCACATACACCTGACAACATTCTCATATTCTACCTCAATGCCATTCTTTGAGCAGTAGAGGGGTTGTCTTCTGTGTGAAAGGTTGGGGGTTTGATTCCAAGGCTAAACCTGTCGCTTTATCAGAGTGTTTTGGGCCAAGGTTGCAACTATATAGTGCAATGTTTCAGCGGTAACTATGCCTGTTTTTTCATCCGATAAATAAATAAATTCATTAAATTGGATGTTTGTGACCATCAACTCCCTAAGGAGGGAAATACGTGAAAGGAGAGGTCATTGTTACACTTGAGAGATGGAGGAACGCATGCGCGTAGACTACGTCACTTTCTTCACTTTCGATCTTTACGACAGAGCTCCTGGGACGTGGTGTTTGAATGTAAACCGACAATACAACATTATTTAAATATTTTAATAGTACATATGTAAATATATTCAGTTTTTTTGGTGTTTTTAATTGTTAATTTAAAAAAAAAGACAAAAAGGAAAAACCACCGCAAGATGATATATACAAAAACGGATCAAAGCACAATACACAACATTGACAATCAAGGCAAGGCAAGACAAATGTATTTGTATAGCGCATTTCATACACGAGGCTACGTAATGTGCTTTACATGATCAAAAAGTGCAACAGAAAACATTCAACAGCTTCAAATCAATAAGAACATTAAAATCGGCAGCAAAAAAACATTTAAGATCATCAGTAAAAACTTTTTAAATCATCAACAAACACATTACATCAACAAAAACATGACCAAAAAATCTCCCTCTCTATCATACGCAGTAGAGAAAAAAAGTGCCTTTAACTTTGATTTCAAAATGTTCACAATAGATGCTGACTTCAGCTCTGCTGGCAGTTTGTTCCACTTCTTTGCAGCATAACAATTAAACGCAGCTTCATCATGTTTACTGTGAGCTCTGGGCTCCACTATCTGACCTGTGTCCATAGATCTGAGACCTGCTGGGACTCTGAGCAGTCCTCTTTTCCTTGCTACCAAAGACAATCACCTTCATCTTGTCATGATTTAGTTGAAGAAAGTTTTCACTCATCCAGCAGTTTACTTTTTCTAAGCAGTCACACAACACCTCAGTGGGACCGTAGTCATCTGGGTTCAGTGATAGATATAGTTGTGTATCATCTGCGTAGCTCTGATAATCAACCTTACAGTTCTGTAAAATTTGTCCTAAAGGAAGCATATAAAGGCTAAACAGAAGAGGTCCAAGAACAGCGCCCTGAGGAACCCCACAGGACATTGGTAATCTGTCAGATTCAAAGTTTCCAATGCTTACAAAATAACTTTGCTCCTCCAAGTAGGACTTAAATCATTGCATTACTTTTCCATTTAGTCCAACCCATGTTTGCAATCTGTGCAACAAAATGTTATGTCCACAGTGTCAAATGCAGCACTTAGATCCAATAGAATGAGAACAGATACTTTTCCTGAATCAGAGTTCAACCTTATGTCATTGATCACTTTGATAAGAGCAGTTTCAGTGCTGTGATGAGAACGAAAACCTGACTGAAATTTATCAAATATTTTGTTGAATGTTAAGAATTGACTCATTTGGTTGAAGACCAACTTCTCAATGATCTTGGCCATGAATGGAAGGTTGCTGATTGGTCTGTAGTTAGCCAGTATAGAGGCATCCAGTGTTCTCTTTTTTAACAGAGGACAAAAACCAAAAAGAAAATTAAATAAAAACCAAAATGAATCAGAATTTGCTCAAACATACATTTCCAATAATTTGGGTAAACAGCAGTTTAGAATGCACAAACTGCTGCTTTTTAAATAGCAAGGTTTCAACCTTTTAAATACTACACAAACTGCCGTAAAATAGACCGACCGGATTGAGACGTGTTTCGTGCTTTTGGTATAATGTGTTGCTACCAGGGTTCGGATCGATTACATTTTTCAGTTACAATTACATTTTAATTACCCATGTTCAATTACAATTCCATTACAATTACAGTGATCATCATTTTTCAAATTACAATTAAATTAGGATTATTTTTATCCTCAAAAAAGTCAATTACAAATACATTTTCAATTACTAAAGTTCAATTACAATGAATCACAATTACTCAGCCTGAAATAAATAACCAACTTTTCTTATGGAATTTTCAAAACAATTACAATTTAATAACGATTATGACATCAACAGATTTTTTTTAAATTACAATTATAATTACGACATAACTGTAAATAATTATCAATTATATTGACCCCAATCCTGGTTGCTACTATTGTACAAGAGTAAAATCAGTGCAATGACATACAGTATACAAGGGGAAATATTCCAATACTCAAATAATTTGAAAACTTGCTCTGTGTAAGTTATAAACATTAGCATGTATGAGCACCTATATGATGATAATTCAAGGCTTTCCTTTATGTTCACTATAATCTCAACCCTGACACACGAGTCTTTAAACCTCAAAGCTTCTGCTGCTCCGTCAGTAGATGTTTGACTGAATCACTCAGCTTCTCTGTAGCCGATCAGCGACTGACACCCATTACCATGCATGCATGTTCACACTCGTGCATGTGGGCTGAATCTGCACACACGCATGTCGTGACCAATGATGGATGGGCGTGCAGTGACGAGCTGACGGTGCAGTTACTGCACCGTCAGCTTGAGTTGACCTAATGATGGCAGCCTTGACTAGCAGTTAACTCACACACAAAAAAGACATTCTATTCGTTAATAGCTTCATTATTGTTTATTTTCCCTTTAAGAGGTACCTAACATTTCTAACCTTTAGTTGTATACTTCTCTAGTAAGCCTGATGAAGCTCAATAAATCACCAGAAGTTCTTGAGAGAGTCTCTGAAGTCCCACCTGACATTTACCAGTGACTGTATTCATTTACACTGTCTTATTATAGGACGTACAATAAACTATTTTTTTTTCCAATTACGCAGTCTAAAGGTCAAAACGGTTATTAAAACCATTAAATATACATTTCTGTGCCCTATTTAAAGCAGTACGTATAGTGTAGAGTTCATATATCTTGTATAATGAACCATTTGTATTTAAAAATGTGAGGTTCCAACTGCAAAAATATAGGAGAACAAAAGAGACACAGTAAGATGCCATTTATCTATTGTTGGCTTTTTAACTTAAAACAACCCAAATAAGTAGAAAAAACGGTATGAAGGTATTTCTTTAAATTAAGAAGAACGTTTATATTTCATAATGGGATAATCTATAAGCATCAAACAAACCTTACTGAGTGAAATGGGTTGGAAATGGACTTATTATCAGTGACGAATGATAATTATCGGCCCAATAATGGAAAATGTTCTTTTATCAACAAGATAAAACCATTTGAACCAATATAGTAACCCCTTTTAGCGCAGTTCAACCACTTTAGCTTAGCTCAGCTAGCACTACTAGGTGCAAAGCAAACCAAAACATTTGGAACGCATCACTGTTTTGGAGTTTCTTTGCAGTTTCAGAGAAAAGCAGCACATTTAATGTCTACAATACGTGGAACAAAAGCAGTTTACAGTCAGACTCCAATATTTCCTGTAGCTTCACCAGCTGTGAAATAATCCTTAAAGCCTGAACCTTTGTTCTCAGACAATAACCTGTGGCGTTTCTCAATCAATCAAGGAAGACAACACATTTTTTCTTTCTTTATTATCTTGTCTGTGAGCGATGCACTTTATTTAAACATATCAAGGAAGTTCTAAAGGATTTGTTATCATATTTTTTTTTTAAATAATATATAACGGTGCATCACTATCATATCTTCTCACTTTAAGGTAACTGAGCAGTCACTCCTGCTCCTGCTTTTGCTCCTCTACATCAGCGGTGGAACATTCAATCACAACGAGGGCCACAAAAATGTGACTGTATCTGATCCAAGGGCCACATGATGAATATTCCTGTCAGCATTTCGAATAATGACCAATCACAGCGTTAACAGGAGAAAAAAAAGTTTTGTCTTTGTCTGTGGTTTTGATGTTTTCTCAGTCTTTGTGTGTGTTTCAGGGGTCACTATGTATGTTTTTGTTGGTTTTTTTTGTGTTCTTGTTTTAATTTCTTGTATTTCTCTGTCATTTTTTATATTTTTGTCGATTTGTGCATTTTTGGGGTCACTGTCTGTATTTTTGTTGTTTTCTGTTTTTCTTTCTCCTGTCAGTTTGTGTGTCTTTGGAGCCATTCTGTAACGTTGTGTTGTTTTGTCTGTTTTTTTTATTGAAATTTTTGTCATTTAGTTTTAAGTGTTTGTTGAGTCTCTCTTTGTTATTTTATGTTTTATGAGTCATTTTGCGTGTACTTTTGCTGCCGATTTGTGTGTTTTGGGAAGTTTTTTGTGTATTATGTTGAGCTTCAAATTGTTTCTTCACTTTTATTATTATAATTACTATTATTATTATTATTATTATTATTATTATTACTATTTTTACTATTATTATTATTATTATTATTATTATTATTATTATTATTATTATTATTATTATTATTATTATTATTATTATTATTATTATTATATTCCTTTCAACTTTTTGACTTACAATTTTTGGGGATTTGCTTTGGGGGCCCGCAAAAAATTTAACTGAGGGCCACACCCCCAAGCTGCCAGTTGCCTATGTCTGCTCTACATTGAAGCTGCCCAGCTTTTTTTTTTGTCTCATAGGCTTTGTTGGGGTGCTCAGCATTGTGTATAAACTCATGATCAGTTGAGCACAAACGAAAAGTTAAAACACAAGAAACCACCGTTAAATCAGACCCAACTGGTTCATCTCCTGCTCTGGTTTAAGCTCATATTTGTGAACGCAGGAAGCAAATGAGGATGTGAAGCAACACGGCCGTGTACTCGTGTTAAGATGGTATTGATCACGGCGCTCATTAGTACACCTGCCAGGGGTGAATGATTAGTGGCCTTCCCTGAGTTGTAATTGAAGTACCTCGTGTCTGCTGTGACCTCTGTTTATTTAAACCGAGACGGGACGAGCGACCATGCAGCCTGATATCTGTGTTTGCTGTTGGGTAGTACATCACAGGGGCTGTGCTCGTATCGACGTGACATTATCAATCTAACACCCACACATGCACACACAACGACTGGGCTGAGCCAGTGAACCGTGTATATCAAAGCTAGTAATGGAAAATGATCAATAACTGCAAACACAGAGCAACTGACACACATAGAAACCAGTTGCGAGTTGTTCACACACGCAAACACAAACACACACACAGGTTTAAAGTGTCTTTCTCAAGGACACTTTGACACACATGGATAAATAAGGCCTGGGATTGAGATATTGTTGAAGGACAACCCGCTCTAGTCTACGACCTCCACCTAAACAAAGCATCTCCATCTGAAAACCAAATGGGGCCCCAGGGCCACATAATAGTTTTGAAAAATGACCAACAGCAATTTCAGATAGAAATACCAAAGCATTCTTGACTGAAAACATGCAAACTGCTCTGTAAAACTGTTGACCCACTACTGACTGAGTTGATCGTTTAATCCTGTTTCTTTATTAAAAAAAACACAAAAATGACAACCGCTTTTGCCAATACTCACTTTAATGGAAGTGTATTTTCAATAGTAACGTCAACAACGTTTCTCCTGACAATTACCTGAAAAAAATACATGTTGGCTGTCTTTTTTGCCCTTACATATTTTGTCTGTATGTACCCGTACCCGTATGTACCTGTACAAGTCATGTTTTCGTGCTGAAAACATGACATGTCAAAAAAATTATATAATTAGTAACTCACAGTGATTTGGATAAGTAACTTTAATCTGATTACTAGTTTGGAAATAGTAACACGTGAGATTATTTGTTACTAAAAAAAAGTGGTCATATTAGAGTAACACATTACTAAGTAACTAAGTATCCAGAATCAGACACTTAAATAATTTTCAGAGTAAAATGATATTTACATTTAAAATGTGCTTTGCTACAATAAGACGGGGACACATTGTGTGGTTGAGGCTTTTCCTGGTTCTGATTAATTAAATTACTATAATAAAAATGTATACCATTATTCACCAAAGAGATACACTTTAATCAGTTTAGAGCAGTGTTTCTCAAACGGGGGTACACATACCTCTAGGGGTACGCAAAGGCACTACAGGGGGCACTTGAAAGAGAGGAAAATTAACAAATAAATTGTCAGTCTTGGTCCCACCCCAGGCACAAGATGACCAGAAATTATAAAAACTATAGAAATAAATCTATTCAGGAGCCACTAAATAAGTGTTTTTCAACCTTGGGATTGGGACCCCATGTGGGGTCGCCTGAAATTTCTGAAAAATTAAAAAAGATTTTAGAACAACACAAAATCATATTTCTATACTTTCACTTTGTGCAATATAAATGTAGTTCAACTAAAACGCAGTAAAAAATAAAAATAAAAAAAGAGTGCAAACCTGAAAAAAACTAATTTTAGAAAAAAAAATGTCTTTAGGGTTGCCAGAATTTCTTAATATCAAAATGGGGTCACGATCCAAAAAAGGTTGGGAACCACTGCACTAAATACTGTTTCTTTCCACTTATTTACAAAATGAGGTTATTAAAAAGGTGTCATCATCACTCGTTAATTTCATCATTATGCTCTATAGTTGATTTCAAGTAGTTTTCTGAGCAAAATGCTGTAGTCGGATAAAGGGGGTACTGGGATTCAGAAATAAGAGAAAGGGGGTTCTTGAGCCATAAAAGTTTGAGAACCACTAGATTAGATAAAATAAAAATCTCCAACTGGGTTTAGTTTAGAAGGACCTCAGTGGCTGTTGTTTCCAGCCTGTGGTTTAAAACACACATGCACGCACATAAACACTCACAATTCTTTCACTCCCTCCGTGTGAACTGCTGTTAACTAAATGACCTGAATAGCAGCGAGTCTGCGTGGATGAAATGAGGTTTGTTGGGGTGGAGGTGGAAGCTTGAGGGGTCGCGTGCAGTGGTTTCTTGCCGTGAGAGCTCTGCCCTGCTGATGGTGGTGATGGCAGTGTGTGTGTGTGTGTGTGACAGTACGTGTGGCTGGGGATGGAAGCCCAGTGGCTCTGACTGGGCAGGCATCCGTGACTAAAGCACGAGCGTCATTAAACTGCACGTCACGTCTCCTGCTGCCAGCACGGCTGTGGACGCGTGTGGACGACGGAGGGAATTAATTCATCCACACGAGCGGCGTTCGCCTCCTCCATTCACACCTACGGCCCACAACACACCACACAGATCACTCCCATCCGTTTTTCTTTTTGACTGCTGTGGGTCAAGTAAGCAGTGCAGAGGAGAAGATGGATGAATAAAGGGATGCTGAGGTGTGGGAGGCGAACACTGTTTAGCTTCTTATTCAACAATACTGCTGTGCTGACACTCAGTTTACTCTCTCTCTCTCTCTCTCTCTCTCTCTCTCTCTCTCTCTCTCTCTCACTAAATAGTGTTTTGTTCAGCAAAATAAACATAAAGACGGACTATTATCTTTTTAAGTGCCTCTAAAGACTTTCATGGTCACTTTACAAACAGGCTGAAAGCAAAGTCAATGAGTAGTAAAAGGAACAATAAACACAGTTCATATGAATATTGAGTGATAGAAATGAAGCAGTAAAGCCGAGGGCTGCAGCAATCAAATAATTTAGTATTGAGTACTTAATTTAATCAGATTTTGAAAATTGTTGCATAATTCAATTTGAATATTTAACCATGATGGAGGGAAACGGGCTTGTGATCAGAGGTGGGTTAAATGCAGAGAACTAATTCATAGCTCTACATATGTGACAACAATAAAGGCTATCTATCACCTCTGCTTATTTATTTATTTGAATGAACATACAGTATCTGTATCGGCCAATGTCCAAGGTTGTAGTATCGTCATCGTATCAGAAATAATCAAGTTGTATCGAGACACCCCTAATATGTATATTTCTTGTAAAGCTGGAAATGCAAGTACATTTTAATGTTGCTTTATTATAATATAACAATATTTTCTTCTTTTTCTGTCTTTATTTTACCTCATTTTGTCTTTGATCCTCCACTGTTTTTACAAATGTGGCCTTATGTACTTGATCTATGCCTAACAAAACGCATCATTTTGCACTACAGTATATTCATTTTGTTGCTTTTTAAAATGGGACCGACTACTTGGAGCCTGTGTTCTTCAAATCATGTGATTGATGAATTGACACAGCCCCACTGCCTGTAAACATCCCAGTGCTTTCTATTGGAGTGAAACATTCAGCCTGATTTTAAGATCATTTTTTGGTCAAAATGTCAAGTTGTGCTGCTTTTGGTTGCTCTAAACCAGTAATTCCCAATTCAGGGGTCCCGACCCCCTGCGAGGTCGCGAACCGCCAAGTGGGGGTCACAAAGATCATTTCAAGAATGCTCCTCAGGACGCGATAATGACAGATTTATGGCTCTCACATTTGCACGTCACTTCACTGCACCACAGACACACAGGTGTGCGAGGCAGTAGTAGCTCACATTAACACACTGCTCTAAGCTTGGGACAACATTTTAAAAATAAAGCGTTGGTTAATAGTAACAAAACAGAAAGGCAGTGGTCAGGGCAACAGAGGAGAGCGGGGCAATACCACTGACGTCGCGGGCGCGCTCGTGAGCGATGCACCGACGTCCATGGAGGTGCGCTGACACAGCAACCGGCCCGGTTTGCCGTCCAAAATCCCAGTTTGCACCAGCGGGCTAGGGCGAGACCGCTGCGCTGTCCGACGTGGTACCCAGGTGCCGTGCGCTCGTTTCCGAGGGCAAAGAGAAACCAGCCTGTGCCCGGTTTGTGGCTATTAAATAAAGGCAAAAGCCCCAATTGAATCTATTAAACCTGATTTGACTAATTGTTCTGATTGATAACATGTAAAGGTTGGGATACACTGTGCGATTTTTTACTGTGCGACTAAATTCACAATTCACGTTCTCACACTATACAGGCCGACACTCAATCTCACACAATCTGACTTCTCACACTGTACGTCCGTACACAACACGTCGGGATCTTGTTTCCAGAAATGCAACATACAAACTAGAAATAGAAGAAGAACTCTGAAGCGTTGCCATTGAAACGGAAGAAGTAGAAGAACCTGGAAGTGGAGAGACACTCGCAAAACACAGCAAAAAGAGCTTTAAAAAAGAAAAGACTGCGATGTGATGGAGTAGGAATTGGCTGGATAGACGTGGACAGTACGGTCTGTCAATTTCACAGCGGTCCTACAGTGTTTACGCGTGCGCAGTGTGAGAGTTTAAGGTCCGTGGCACTGCTTCAACAGTGCGATACGCTCACGAGGAGCGACCAGGATTTCAAACATGTTTGATTCCCTTACGACCATACGATTACTGATCAGGAGCTGATCGTAAGGTGTTAACCACTTCTCGTGACCTCGTGTATACTACACAATGAACAACACACGATTTCACAGAAACTCGGCCCGATCGCAAAAATAGACGCACGAGTCAAAAATTGCCACAAAATGGGCCAAAAGTCGCAGTGTATGCCTGCCTTAAATTATTTCATGGATGTCATGCTGTTCTTCTCTGTGGTTTTTACATTTTCAATTACCACCTGGGATTGCCGGGGTCGTCAGTCTCTGTCCCCGTTATTTTGGGGGTCGCAGGCTGAAAAGTTTGGGAACCCCTGCTCTAAACAACCAGGAAAATGTAAAGATGCTAATGTAACCCTTTTTTGTTTACCATAAGAGGATATAAACAAAAAAAAAACATCTGTGACCGCAGTCGGCGACAGTTCCACATGCGGTTTGGTGGTAGACAATGAAGCAGAGAAGAAGACCTCTCCTAAGGGGCCTTTACTCTCCCTTAAACAGAGCACGGCCGACACTCTGGTGGATGAAGTTAGCAAGTAAAAGTAAACTTTTGGGAGTCTTTCTATCCTCAGGGTTTGTGTGTCTTCTTCTGTCTGTGATTTACTCAGAGTAAAGCAGAGTATACTTTTCAAAGTCAAAGTCAGCTTTATTGTCAATTCCTTTGCATGCACAAACATACAAGGGAATCGAGAAGACGTTTCTCACTTCCCACGGTGAACAGATAAAGTGCTCAGGCACAACAGAAAAGACATTCCTATACTAAAGGTAGACATACAATTTTTACAACAGATAAAACATTTACTAATACCAAATACTAAAACTAATACTAATATATAAATACTAAATACTTTTCCAATGTTTGTTAAAATATTTAACATTTTTTTAGAGTAATAAACAGAAAGAAAACATCCTCAGGAAGCAGGGAACTTCAAGGACCACGATGAAAGCACGGAAATGTACACATATCTCTGCCAGAAGGCGAGGTGTAGCATTTAACGTCTGCTACTGCAGCACTAACACTTAAAAGTGGAGATCAGACTCAGCGGGGAGCCGCAACCTGATCCACTTACTTGTTTTGGTGCTTTGAGCCCTGCAGATGTGCGTGATACTGTGCCACCGAGTTGAGCGTGACGCTGCAGACATCACAGGTGTAGCTCCGCTTCAGACCTGGGATCAAACAAATAAATGTATAAATCAAAGGAAATGAAAAGTGACTTAATTTCATACAGTATGAAGAGCGTTGTGGCATTTTAATGCTAATAGGAGCTTCTCTCTCCCACACGGTCGATGTGGAAATCAATCCACTGAACACAGACGACTAAAAAGCGCATTTCCTTCTTCACACACCAGGTGGGCATTTCTACATTTGCCTCTCAAGAATGATGCTGATGAAACGAAACAAACAGAATAAAAAAACAAAAAAAAACAAAAACAAATCGATTGCAGCCTCGCAGTGAAATGTCACACGTCTCAAACTGAGGAAGGTGAATTTCACGCGCCGACTTTTACAGACTCCATCTTTCAAACACGAGCCCACAGTTTGAAGTCAACAGGACGAGCACAAAGAAGACAGATACTTCATCCAACTTTCATATGTGTGGAAACCATTAGGTACACCTGAGCCATCTAACAGCCAAAACATTACGACCACGTTGTGGTTTGGGGTTTTGAATGCACCCCGGAGCAGTCATGTATTACTTTCTGTGAGTTTAGCAAATGATTGTATCAGCAACCTTTTGGATTTGAAATGACAGAAACTTATTATTTCAATCTTCTGTCCAACAAAAGTGAGAGTAGATGTGTTTACTGAAACCATGACAAAATCCCAATTTACTAAATCCTAAACCCTGATTAAATAATCTCACAAAACCCTGTAACAATAACTAAAACCATAATGTTTGTCGTAAAATACGTCTGATTGTTTTATAATTATACCAAAGATTGGGATTTTGCCAAATTTTCATATAATGGTTTGGGATTTTGTTTGTTGAGATTTTGTCCATTGCGATATGGTCCAGTCACCATTTTGACAACTTCTTTCATTCCAAGGTTTCTTCTAAAATGCTGTTATTATAATTATTATTATTATTATTATTATTATTATTATTTTTTTATTATTATTATTATTTTTTTTTTTATTATTATTATTATTTTTTTTCTTTATTCTAGTTGATTATTATTTAATGTTACACTATCTGAGAGAGCACAGGTCACCAAGACAAATTCCTCGTGTGTATTCATACACTCTGATTCTGATTCACGTAACACCAACTGGTTGGATGTGGTTCCGATTTTAGGGTGTTTTCCTTGTTCAGCTGAAAAGCATGCGTGGATCTGTAACAAGATAGATGATAGGGCATCCAAATGCTATTTTGTAAAGTCCAGGGAACTGGTTTACGTCATGATATGCAAACGCTGATTGGCTGAAACCTCCAGCATGGAGATGTGGCTGCCCGCTAATAAAGGGATATTACATGCATGTCTAAGGCTCAAAGTTTATAAAAATGACTTCAAAAACATCTCTTACATGAAGTAGTAACAACGATAAGCTTTAGACTTACCATTTTACAGTGCATTCATGGGATGGTTTAGTGAAGTTCATGCTTTGACAAGTCAGTGATGTAAATAATACATATTATGGCAAGTGGTTTTATTGTTCATAATAACTCTTGGGCTATGCAAGTACCTGTAAGTGGCAATGCTGTGAATATGACTGTGATTACACTACCAACACCTTTCATAGTTTACAATATAAAGAGATTCACCAATCAGAAAGAGTGATTTCTATTTATAGTTGTATTTGTCTTACGGAATTTAATGATTTTTCTTATTCTCTTTAAAAAAAATCTCCTCACTGTGATCTTACTAATATTAAATCTGCTCCCCGTCACATCAGATTATGTGTGCTGTGTGTTATTGCCGTCACGCTGCACTAATCTTATTGTGGCAAGAAAAATGGCCGTCCTGATTGCCTTGCTCTCACAATTGAGTTAACTGGCACATAAATATGCAGAGGAGCAAAAGGCCAAGAGAAAATGGATGTCATTCCACACTCACAGAATCATATTACTCTATCCTCCTCCATGCAACCTCCCCTGAATCTCAGTCCAGGTTGTGTGGAAGGTGTTGCTGGGAATCTGCAGGTCATTTTTTGAGATGATAATGCCAGAGGTTTTCTAAAAGTGCGGTGGAGATGAATCTTCCCCACGGACAAAGCACCAAATCTCAACCTTTCACTTGACGGCTGATAAATTTCACAATAACCGCTCCGTCAGTCTTCCCTCGCCAAACTGAGACTTTAATTCTTCTGGCTGTTTCCGGATGCAGACGTGAGAGGAGATTAAAGCTCCACGGGAAGCACGGCGGGGTCGGCCTATACCAACAGCCTGAGTCGGAAACACTTTTTGATTGGTGAAGGGTTTGCGTGTCAGCTCGGGGACTTTTCTCTACTCGCCACCTGTGGCTCTTCACTCACATCGCTGTCCTGCATGAATGATGAGGCACCTCCACAGTTTCCACCACTCCATCAATTTTCTGTTCCACTTTGAAGGGCATTAGCGGGGAGTCGCTGGAGAATCATTTGTTTTAGTTAACTCGTCCCTTCTCTGGGAAATAAAAGACACCTATGGAGAGCAAGTTCTTATCAGTGATAAAGACAGTGACAGGTTTTCCATCCTTTTGTTCTTTTTTCTCTGTCCATTCTTTTTGGGTCACAATTCTCTGGTTTAGAAAAATACTTTTAAGATATTTGTCTGAGTGGATGTTCCATCTTTGGTTTATTGGAAATACATAAAACACAAATGATGCTGTAAGCATGAATATGCATTTTCATTAAATACCAAACATATTTTGCCTCTTTTTCTAATATGTTACTTAACTCTTATTGTTAAAGTTGTACATTAATTTCTCAAAAACTGAAATGCACACATTGTTCCACTTGTATTTAAATACACGTTCATACATTAGATATTGCTATTTTTATACAGACAATTTGCATACATCTTCTTATACTTTTTTACTATTGGTGAATGTGATATTAGCATTTTGCCGTTAAAGTTCTAATTCTCATATCAACACATATTACTGTATTTTGCAGCATATAGGTCGCTATTTTTTCCTTTAAAGTTGAGGGTACGGAGGCAGAATATTGCTGATAGTCCCCCCTACAGCGGAATGAATGTCGGGAAAGTGAAAGCTGTCACAGTTTTAATAACTCAGGATGGAGACGTCATGGTCCGCAGGACGGCGTCCGATCGTGGAACATTTGTTTTTATTTATATATTTATATTTATATAAAATAGGATTGGTGATTGTTCAAATAAAATAAAATAAAACGAAAATGATATGAATGGAAGTTTGTGGAGCGGTGCTGGCTCGTATGTAGTCACTGTGGGACGAGCGTATTTTTAATAAACGGCACACAGTTGTCAAATCACTGTGTTAGGTTTGTTCAGGAGCGATTACACACAGGACTCTGAGTCTGACAGATGACATGACACACACACACGGAGAGCGAGAGAGAGAGAGAGAGAGCGCTGGAACACTCCGGATGAAGTAAAAATCAGTTGGTTTGTGATAGAAATAAACAATAAACAGCATATAGTTGCCAAATAACCATGTTACGTTTGTTCAGAAGCGATTGTGTCAATGTGATCACTGTTGAGTGCACGGTAGCGGAGGGAGCGGTATATCAGTCTGATTCCTGTAAAAAGTCACCATAAAAAGCTGTAAATGGACTGATATGTAGACGCGTGGCAGTTAGGATGAGACTTTATGTGGAGATGGAAACTCGTTCGTTGAAACTGATCAGAATACACGGAAACCTTCGTTAACAGGAGTGCAGTTCCGATTGACCAAGTCTTTTGAAGGGCACCCTCATCAGCCATTAGGGTGCGGTCTATGTCACGGAGTGGCCTTTACTTGAATTTTTCTTGGAAAATTGCAAAATTATTGGAATGCGGCCAATACAGCGGTGCGTTCAATGGCCCGGAAAATATGGTAATATGCAGGAATTCCCCACCCCCAAAATCTTTTTTTTTTGCTGACATAGACCTTCAATCCAGGCATTATTCCATTGTCTTTCTTCGTAATTGGCAGAAAACCAACATCACTTTATTATGCTAATACCAGGTTGATAATGTCAGCAGGTCGATTATGTCCGACATTCTTAGAATTTGGCATTTACAATATGTGGCTCATAATTACAGTATCCCTCAAATATGGGTCAAGATGCAGGTTATCAGAGGGCGACACTGGTGCTACTGTAGAAAGAGAGAAAAGGACGGAGAGGGTAGAAGAAGAGGAAGAGGAGGAGGAAAAATTGAAGCGATGCTGAATGATGGCATAATGAATAGCCAAGGTAGAGGTGGCTGATATGATGGAAAGAAAGACGATAGATGTATTGCATGTACGGGATAGCAGCTGGGTGGGTAGTAAGGCTAGGAACATTGGATTTAGGTAGAAGTTGTTCTACTATGAAGTACACACCAAAAGTGGAGAGAGACAGTGCTGTAGTGAATGTATGCTGTGCATTTGCCCTCCAGGTTGGGTTTGGGATGGTAGAAAATGGAAGTTCTTCAGTGAGCTGGATGGGAGGAGACTTCAATGGACACAAAAAGGAGGTTGATTTTAAGCAGAGGGATGTGGAGATCATCTTTGGCAGTGTGAAAGGACCTGACTGTAACGCTATGAATGGTTGTTGTTGCTTTTGATTAATGCTGTAAACTAATGTTAACCCCTCAGTATTGCTAATAGAAGATGTAGCCTGACTTTAATCTAAACCAGCGATGTCAAACACATCTTAGTTTAGGGCCACATATTACCAAGTTTGAGCTCAAGTGGGCTGGACCGGGAAAAAAAAGCACAAATTCAAAATTGTGTTGCCCCAGTTTCACACTTACAATATCCTGGACGTTAAACAATTAGTCAAAATTCCTTGAGTTTTCAACAAATGTTCTCAAAATTAATGGGGATATTCGCAAACATTTTCCAGGTTTTAGAAAAAATATTCGATTGTATATTACTGCAATTCGGGAACTTATGAGTCATGTTTTTGCTCTAGTTTTTACATGAAAATCTTGACAAGATGGTCAAGGCACATGCCTTGAGTTTGTCACACGTGATCTCAACCGATGAGCTACTGATTTCCTTATTTCATTGAAGATTTTTAGATCACTTCGCAGTAAGTCCCCCACTGTTTCTCTGCTAGTTGAAACTTCTTGCCTACAGTGCTGAGACGTATCGCTCTGTGGCAGAATGACTGATCATGGGCACGCTGCTCTCCGTGGACTGTTTATAAACCAGGGAGAAGGTGGTGCTGGTCCAGAGATCATGCTAAATTAACCAGCTGCCATCTGCCTCCACTCTGATGTCGTACCATTCCTTCTCCGAGTGCAGCTGGGCCGACAGCGCTCACAGAGATGAGCGAGGATTCGAACGTTAAGTCCTTTCATGATGCTAGCAATGACTCATGGTTTTATCCCCATGTGGTAATAATACAAAAGAGCTCTCAATCAGTGTCCAGAGACTATTTATGAAATATGATACAAGAATAAATCCTATCATATAGAATACAGGGCTTCGCTGGGAACAGATGAGACTCGGCTGGTTCAATCTCCTGCTTTAAATTGAACCAGAGAAGGCGTTACCCTTTCCTTTCCTCCTGAAGACAATCTTAATGAGCTGTTTTGAATGTGTTCATCCTTGAACCTACAATTAGAGCTGTATTAGATCTATTTTAGAGTGAGGGGGAGCTCTGACTGTGGCACAGCTGAAAGCAACAGCTTGAAGACTGCAACCTTAAATGTGTCGGGTAGGAAGAGTTTAAAGGGAGACGATGCCATAAATGAGATTTCATGGGAATTATGAGGCTCCAGCCCAAAACAACCTTCAATGGAAACACGTTCAAAGCGCAAATATTGCTTTTATTTTGCAAAAATCTGTAATGGAGACCCAGCAATTTTAGTGGTGAAGAATCAAAACAAACAAAATCAAAGCACATTTTTTTTTTCTCATACTAAAATACAATGAAGTTGCAGATTAGTTCATGATCCACGAGCCATCAGCAATTGCAACTCAGAGCAGACTTTTGCACTGCATTTTTTTTGTATCTTATGTAATAACAATAATTTAGCGGACTCCTGGCAACACAAAGTATGTGTGACTTATCACTTCAAACTGTGCCTGAACGCCCACTGTGTGGACACATATTATGGGCTAGAGCTGTTAGCTGCTACGCATTCATTTCTGGATGAGTTTAAGAAACGATATGTGGGAAGAGTGGCTCTGCAGACCTTCATTAACATAAAAACACATCAATCTCTGACGAAAGTATCTTTTTCACCAAACCTCGGGAAGAGATCATGTGATCAATGACAAACTCATATTACATTTACTGTGAATTTTGACACTAAAGCTGTAATTTTTCTCACATCTCCCACAAGAACTTTAAAATCAATTTCTTAGTGCAAAGATGCCTTTTGCTAAAAAGATGAGTCATGTTTGCTTGGTAACACAGAGCTTGGCGTAACTTAGTGCTGCACAAACAGCCTTTTTTTTAATCTTAAATTTAGCAAGAAATGCCATATAATGTGTTATGTTTATTTATTTAGAAATACTAAATACTAGTCATGTTTTATATGTTTTTTTACAAAGTGTTTAATTTTATGTGGCACCAAAAACAAATTCACAAAATGACTCCAAGAACGCACAAAATTAAACCACACAATTGCATAAATACACACTCTGCTGCAGAAATAAATCCCCTTTAAAATATAAACCCATTTCCCACCACTTTTCTTTAAAAGAAAAATTACCACAAAACATTTGGTCTTGACTCAGGAGTTAAAAAGTCACTAGTGTCAAATTTATTCTGTGTGAATTCTACACAAATCAAAATCGTCAAAATGAAGAGGTCAACCCATCTCCCACATCTGAGGACCCACCTGCTTCACCCCAAAATTCACCTGCTTCCACCTTTTCCAACATTTCTCCTACCCCTGCCTTCTTGGATTTAACTGCCCGGATTAACAAGCTGGTTCTTGCTGGTACAAGACTGACACCCCACCCTTTACTCCACCATGGTCCAATCTTCTCTCCCCTAAAGAACCAATCAGCACCACCCATCCCTCCTCGACGATACCAGGCCCAGGATCCGTCTTCTCCTCAGGCTGATAAGAGCATGATCCAAACAGCCAGCTGTGTTCAACTTAGAGCACATCTGTCTTATGTGTGCTGGGTCCGTACTACAATACCTCTATTTGTAGGAACAAGGAGATAATAATTTGACTACTATAACATGGCATCCAAAGAGTCCACCAGTGTCTCCTGTGGGGTTCCTCAGGGCTCTGTTCTTGGACCCCTTCCGTTTAGCCTTTATATGCTTCCTTTAGAACACATTTTACAGAACTGTAAGGTTGATTATCAGAGCTATGCAGATGATACACAACTATTTATTTTATTTTTATTTATTCAGTTCATTTCCGACATGGTTGCAATCACAGAAATTCACTTTGACATTCAGAGCAAAATCACATCATTGTTTTTTTTTTTTTTTTTTGTCCTTTTGCATGCCGGAAAGGGCGACGGAAAAAAGCATTTTGCTTACCCAGATCAGTCCCCTGATTTGAACACAGATATTTTACATCAAACCTCGTTTCTTCCCTAGTCAAACATTCTCATCTTCTTCATACCATAAATTCATCTTTTCATTAACGTCTCTCTTTTTTTTTTTGTCCTTTTTTATGTGATGTGTTCTCGTCTGCAGTCATTGTTCCTGTTGTTACTCCTCCTCACTGTCCTTTTTCTCCGTATCTCCTCGAGCTTTCTTTTCCAGTCGTTGTTTACGTTCCTCCAACTCTCCAAACGAAAAGTACTTCTTCTTTCGGAGTACCTTCATATCCACGGAAAGTCGCCTCAGCATACAATGCATCAGAAAGGCACATGCACATACACATACCCCCATCAATAGCAGGCCAAAGATCATGACCCCTAGCAGATAGATGTCCTCCACATCTTCCACTGTCAGCAGGGAGAGACAGAGCATCTGGCTTCTCCCTCGTGCATCCATGACATATCCACTTGGGTATGTGTCCTTTGGACACGCTGGTTCGTGCTGTAGTAATTGCCTCGTCGTGAAGATTTTGTCGATGGCGCTCAATGACCAGTTGATGAGTTCCATGTCGTCGCTGTAGAGTTCAATGAAGAGTTGACTTGAGACCTGTATGCGTGTAGAAATATCCTCCGTGTTTTCTCCTTAAATCCTTTCAGATCTACGGATTGTTGTGTCTCTGCGTCAAGGCTATTCCAGAGGTTCATGGCTCTATACACAGTACTATGTTTCCCAACGTTCGATTTGACCCTGTCTGGTCTGAACATATATATATATATATATATATATATATATATCACTGAACCCAGATGACTATGGTCCAAAAGAGGTGTTATGTGACTTAGAAAAAGTAAACTGCTGGATGAGTGAAAACTTCCTTCAACTAAATCATGATAAGATGGAAGTGATTGTCTTCGGTAACAAAGAAAAGAGGTCTGCTGTCAGCGAGTATCTTAAGTCTCGATCTTTAAAAGCGAAAGACCAAGTCAAAAACCTTGGTGTTCTGATTAACTCTGATCTGACGTTCAGCAGTCAGATCAAATCTATCACAAAACAGCCTTCTACCACCTAAAGAACATCTCCAGAGTGAAAGTTTTAATGACTCAGAAAGATCAGGAGAAACTGGTCCATGCTTTTATCTTCATCAGACTGGACTATTGTAATGGTCTTCTGACAGGAATCCCCCAAAAGAGCATCAAACAGCTACAGCTGGTTCAGAATGGTGCAGCTCGGGTCTAAACAAGAACAAAGAGGTCAGAACACATTACTCCAGTTTTAAAGTCTTTACACTGGCTCCCAGTCATCCTCAGAATAGACTTTGTAGTTCTGCAGCTGGTGTCTAAATCGTAGACGTACATTGGCGTAGACCCCCTCCCCGTAACCTTACGTGCGCCTCCCAAAAACCCTGTATACCCCGTCAAGGCGACGTGGAACATAAGGGCTGTGATTAGTCTGCTCCAATCTTCAGCCCCGGTCACTGCCTTTTTCAGACACACTGTCACATTTCAACTTTTTGTGGAGTGATACGAGAGTTGTTTCTACAGTGGATTGAGTCAAAGAGAGAACGGAGACGGGCTAAAAGTACTATTATTTTCTTTCATGGCTGCAGCACACGTGAAGCACCACCAAATGAAGTCAATCACAGATAAAAGGTGTGTTTTCTTTTATTATCGCTACTCTGCCTTGTCCCTGTACCTACAGTGTGTTTGTGTGTGTGTGTGTCAGTCACAGTAAACAATGACTGACATGCTGTGGAGGCTGCCAGAGGAGCACACATGACGTTATGTTGTTTTAATGTTTGTGTCCAACAAAACACATGGTTAGGTACAGTAGGTATGTAATAATAACATTTTAAGATGCGTAAAAAACATACAGCCACAATCCCCCTAGGGGCAGGGCGACCAATCACAAAACGAAGCGTTCCCTCCACGCAGAAGTAAATGGGCCAACCTCCACGGCAGGTATGAACCCAGCAGGTCTCTCAGATCGATGGACACATGTCAGATAGTGGAGCCCAGAATTCACAGTAAACATGGTGATGCTGCGTTTAGTTGCTATGCTGCACAGAAGTGGAACAAACTGCCAGTAGAGCTGAAGTCAGCATCCAATGTGAACATTTTTAAATCAAAGTTAAAGGCACTCTTTTTCTCTATTGCGTATGATGTCATGTTGTTGTTGATGTAATGTGTTTGTTGATGATTTTAAATATGTTTTGCTGCCAATTTTATCATTCTTATTAATTTTAAGCTGTTGAATGTTTTCCGTTGCACTTTGCGTTGCCTTGTGTATGAAATGTGCTATACAAATAAATTTGCCTTGCCTTACACACAGATGTTTAACCTAAAAGAGAGTTTCCTCAACTGTTTACTTATGGTTTCCTTTTACATTGTTGTGGCAGTGGTTTGTAAACTAAAGCTCGATTATCTTATTCCAGTGACAGTTGATCCTCTCCAAGGTTCATTTCTCTTCTGCACACGTCTGTCAGAAGCCTACTTTCACATTTAAATTCATCTTTTGCAACAACAAAGGTGCAGAAACAGCAGTGAGAATGGCTGGTCCCAATGGGAATATCAGGTAAGCACTTTAACTCATTTTCCTACGCACACATCCACCGTACATTATTCAATTGATAACATAATCCTTGCTGTCGTGGAATAAAGATGATTAGTGGCAGTATCTCTCAGGTAAAGTACAGAAGAATAAATAAAACAATGACAGCATGGAGGAATATTTGGTAACACTTTAAAATAAGAGTCCCTTAATTAATGTTAGTTAATGCATTATTAAGCATGAATTAAGAGTTTGATAATGTTATAAATCATTCTATGTATTACCTAACATTAAGTAACATATCAGTTTCTGTATTAATACGCAGTTAATTAATGACTACTGCAGAGAGCTAATTAAAACATTATTAAGCATTAATAAAAGGTAAACTAAATCTAATAATTATCCTCATGTATGTATTACTTATTATTAATGTATATATTAGTAAAATGTAATAACTTCTCTAGTAATCATTTACTTAGGGTTTTTATTAAGTAAGGTGTTACATACTGTAACACTAGCAACTTGACAAAAACCATAATAAATGTATAGGAGTGCCTTATAAGCATTACTTAACCAAAGTTAACCATGATTATTTACTTATTACGTTATTAGTTATTGCGTTTGATTTGATTTGATTCAATTTTATTTTATTTCGAACACGAACACAATAGCAGAGTATCTCACGATAAGAAAAAATATAATGATAATAATAATAGTAATTAAAAAAATTAAATAAATGATGTTTTACTAATATAATAATCAATGCATACATAAGGATAACTAATTACATTATATAACTTTTAGTCATGCTTAATAATATGTAGTAAACATTAATGAACTACTTATTAATGCATTAACTGGTATGCTAATTAATGTTAGGTAATACATTATAATGATTGATAACATATTATTACACTTTTAATTCATTAAGCATGAATTAAAAGTTTAATCATACATCGTCTGACATTAATTAAGGGATCATTATTGTAAAGTGTTACCGAATATTTAAAGGAGGGTTCGAAATTAGCATTTAGCAGAGACCAAGGCAGAGGAATGAACTTCTGGCTGGCGGGTCAGCTGAAGTGGCTCCCCACTGTCTGCCCCGACATTGTCTGGCTGTCACTCAGTAACCTGTGGGGGGGGGGGGGGGGGGGGGATGTACTGTAGAAGCAGGACAGACACAGAGGCTGTGGCTCGTGTTTCATTTAGCTGATGAACGCAGGAAGATAAAAGACGCTGATATCTAAGCCACATACAGGAGGTCCACTGTATTCCTGTGCAGGAACCCTCCTGTGCTGTAACATTCAAGCCTGAGGGGAAATATAACAAGCCTGAAGAAGGCTTGGGTTTTATGTTCAGAAAAGACTCGTTCTCTGCTGTTTAATCCATAACGTCTAAAGGTACGCATCTATTGTGGAGCTTTCAGGAAACCCCTGGAGAAACATTAAAGCAACAATTCATCAAAGAGCTAGCTGATAAAAACACACACATGATGGACCATGCACACACCTCTGCAGAGGTATTAAACAGGCAGCAAAAACAGCTGGTACTAAAGAGAATTCTCATGTCACTTATTCACCTGCACACTGGTAACAGAGCCCATGAGCTTTACAGAGACATTTCAAACTAAAGAACCCGTGAAGGACCCAAGTCAGGTTTGAACAAATCACGAAGCCTGTGAACGACCGTTGGGAGTAAAGCCCAGGGAAAGACAGATTCAATCTAACAAAAGGTTATTATTTTAATAGCTGTATATGGGTTGTAGTTGACAAGTTTTTGTTGAATAAAAATAATAATTGAAATAAATTAATTGCTGAATCTTGAGCCAAATCAGGCCAGTCTCAGAATAAAGCGTACTGTAAATTTTTACCCGAGAAAAAGAGTAGTGCGTGGTAGCTGCTCGTTATGGACAACTACACCGGGTTTATGCCGACAAACAACTCATAGGCAATGATAGCTTATGTTAGCTTACTTGTTCCAACATCAATATCCAGGCTGTTCACTAAACTTGATGCGCTCCTCTGGGGCTCCTCTTTGGCTACTTCCTGACAGCTATCCAGCAGATCTAACGGCTGACAGCTGGGTTTATCACCCAAAACATGAATAAGCTCACTGTAAAATAGGCAGGTGATGTGACCACGAGTCTTTCGCTTCTTTAAACTTAGCTTTAAGGTTCTTAACTTTCTCAAAAAAACGGAAATAGTTGTGCTCAGTAGATCTCAAATAACAACCAATAATAGCCTCGGAGGTACCAGGATAAAACAAGTAGCTACGTTTAGGTATGTCGGCTGCTTGCTCTCTGAAAATGGACTGATTGACTTAGAGATCAACGAAAGAATGAAGAAGTTTTCACAAAATCTGGGATTCCTCTATTAGCTCCTCAAAGACAAACAAAAAAATATTACACACTGGAATTTTACGCCCGATCCTGCTTTATGGAAGTTAAACATGGAACATCAATAAGAACAACATGAAGAAAACAAGAGCAACAGGCATGAAGGTAATCCGGATGATAAACAGAGTAACGAGGATGGACAAAATCAGTAATGTTGATTTATGGAAGAGGCTGCAGGTAATACCAATTGCAGATAAAATTAGGAACAGTCAAATCGACTGCTCCCAAGGGATGGGTTAAATTGCAGAGGATAAATGTCAATATATGTGTAACAACAAATACATGACCAATAAAGGCTTAAAGCCCAATTTAATCAGATGGTTCGGGCATGTAAGACGGAGACCACTAAAACATCCCATCGCCGCTGTTTATAACTATGCAGTGAAAGGTACAAGACCAACCGGGAGACCTAGGAAAAGATGGTTCCAGTATGGTAATGAATACCTGATGGAAAAAGGGAACAAGCCTCGCCGAAGCAGAAAGTGAGATATTGTATGAAGACAAAGCCGAATGGTCCAGACTGACGATCTTCCCTGGCTGACAGGCAACCACCTAATTTGGTAAGAAGGTAAGACCTTTCCACTGACACTGGAGCCACGTTCTTCTGTGTCCCCGTTCTGCCAGTCCTACGGTATGATCCTTCGAGCTTTGCTTGTATTGAAATGTCACACCATATACTTATTAGATTTAAGACCTTGCCGTCGTCCATTTTTCGAAGGCGGAGGCTCCCGCTGGGCAGAATGATGACGTTTAAAGTGACGTCACGTATCAAATGCGCCTTAAATCTGCATTGATCGTTCACACTGAGGTTGCATTGAAAAAGATCAGATCTGATTCAGGACCACATATGAAAGTGGCCCTAATCTGTTTTGGGAAAATCGGATTTGGGCCAGATTTGCCTGCAGTGTGAACGCAGCCTAATTAGTGATCTCAAACTCTTATAAAAGTAACTTTTTGTCATATTTGCTAAATCTGTCACTATGTAAGGACAGCTTTACATGAGCCAGGATTGTGTTTGATGGACTGTCTGACAGCTGTTGCTCACAGGCCCCACCCCTTTCTCGGGCTGGAGTGCCGTCTTTTTTACAGTGTATGGTCTGGAGGAGTAGAAGATGGAATTAGCAACTTTACTGCTAGAAAGGCAATTACTGCTGCTTGATTTACAATATTTTTGAATTGTAAATGTTACACTAGAACTCTGCAGTGCATGTGTTGTTTGTGTTTGTGCAGCAGCTTCCGTTTGGGCTGCTGTAAGTGACACTGTGTTGTTGCTGCTGCTGCTGAGGTGTGTGCACATTGAGAGAGAAAAGCGTTGCAGTAATATGCTTTTAACAGAGCATGTTATATTACTGTGATGTTGCTGTCGGACTAACGTTAGCTTGTTATCTCCTCTGAGGGTGGGGCTTTGGAAAGTTTGGAGGCAGGGCAAGAGAGCAGCAGGGAGGGAGGGGAAGAGAGGGATCTGAGAGTTGCGGACTGCACCGTTAAAGAGTAACTAAACCCCTGCGTTCTCCTGACCTGCCACTAGGAAGGAAATTCAAAAAATGCCTTGATTATGGGCGGGGCTCCTGAAGCAGTTAAGACATGCCCAGTCTATACTATAAAATCTCTGAAGAACAATCTATGTTATGTTAACTAGCTACTCATTACTAAATATACCTCGCTATTCACTCTTCTCTCAATCCACCCTACTCACTGAAGATTTGAGAGCCCACAGGTGCTATTTTTTATAAAAGGGGCGGGGCTAACAGTGCTTGGTAATGATGCAAGATGGTCCCAAAATGTCACATGATCTTGTTCTCAGCCAATAGCAAAAAAATAATTGTAAATGCCGGGTTTCTACCCATAGTAGAAAGTCACTTTACAGCAAATTATGCCAAATTGAAATACTTTGACTAAAATGTTGAGAGTTGGACCAGGATCAATCAACAGCACTACTTCATGACCAAGTACATTTGTATTCAGTAGAAAAGGCTTTGGGGTTTAGTTACAATAAAAACCAATGCAGGATATTTAAGAAACTAAGACAAAATGCTATAAATCAGGTGGTGCATGGAGTTGGGGGGTGTTCCAGTTCCGGTTCTGTGTACCTCTGTGTTAGAAAATGTGTTGAGATGACACAGAAAGCAGTTGGAAAGCTGATGGTGCACCGAACAGGAATTGGGAACAATTTTTGTTGCCTACAGCAGGACGAGCTTCCCCAAGCCTCCGCTGTCTGCCTCAACGGACCGCCCGCCTGCCACAACCCGCTGCGGGCGAATCCACCCCTCCACGGGGAATCCAGGGCTGGTTCTGCCTGATAGGATGATTTGCCACTTCATTACTAATTGATAATCGCTGGAGAGTGAGGCTCATTAGGCCAAGTGCTGAAGACTGCAGCTTGCAAGCCGACATTTTCAGCTTCTTCTTAATGACTGTGTTGATGTTGGCAATTCTGTCCTGTGTTAACGCACTGCGGCATCGATGGAAATAAAAGCAGATTTTAGTTTAAAGCAACACCCCCAGGATCTCTAATCTACAGTAACAGGTTAACTATAATAAGTAGAGATTACAAACCCTTCACCCTCAGAGTATCTATAATTATTGGTGTCTCTGAGCTTCCGATGAAAATTTTCCAGGTGGTCATTATCGCATCACACAGATCAGTAAGACTTCCTTCACAATCCCATTTTGCTCTAATGCAGAGTTTGTCAACTGAGAAATCAGGATTTTAAAAAGCTCCACGGCTCCATTTTTTGTGGGTTGCAAAAAAAGAATATTTACAACAACATGGGCAACAAATCCCTAATTATGCTTTTAAAAACCAGTATTTATTTACTGAAGCTGAAATCAGAAAATTGTTTTCTCAACTTACTTTTTTAAAAACATATACATATACATTTTGTTTAAATTATTTAACCTCTTTGAGATAAATGTAATATGTTTTGGCTTTAAATAAAAAAGGCAACTCATTGAAAAGGGAAACCTTATTATCTCAAGTAGTAGTATGAAGCAGCTTTTAATTGAAAATGCTTGAGAATTTGAATATTTATCTTGATATGGGTCGTGGCTTACATTTATGGAGTGATGTGAAATGCAAGGATCGACCTGCTGAGAACCACTGCTTTATTGGTTCTAGATCATGTGATTGTTGAACCCACTGGAGTACCACACGGTAGTGCTTTGGTCCATTAATATTTAATATTCAGTACTGCTGTATTTTTGATAGAGGTCCACCGGTATATTGGCCGGCCGATATATGGACTATATTTGACCATCACCAGCCCTCCCTAAGGAAGGGTAAGAAGCACTTTATTATAGGGAGGATATAAAAAGGGAGAGCAGTGTTACACCTAAGAGAGGGGGAAGGGAACAGGGAGGAGAGACTCAAGGTAGGAAATGGAACGGGTGGGGAAGAGCTGATTATTTTAAAGTGAGAGTGAGATGTGATGTTGTAGTTGTGCATATAGTGACAAGTGTGAAGCTTAGGTACAATGGTAGTGACTGTGAACAGAGGGAAGGAGTGAGTGGTTATACCTAAAACAGGTGTTTAGTTTAAACCGACTATTTGCACATTGTATATTGTTGCTGTGCTTTACTGCTACTTACCCGTCCTGTACTTTTTGTTTTACTTGGTTGTGTACAGGTATATTTAAAGTTCAATAAATGTCAAGAGTTCTATTGTTGTATTTAATCTAATTTCTAATATATATATTTATATCATATGAGTGTTTCAATTGACTTTCATAATCAATGTGCTTTAAAAAAAAGTATATAGGCCTCAAATATCGGCTTCCAAAATCAACTTTACATATCAGTCATCGGCTGAATTTTTCTTTCAAATATCGGTTTTGGCATCGGCCTTTGAAAATCCCATATCGGTCGACCTGTAATTTTTGAGTGAATTCAGAAAGCATACGATACATAAGCAGTGCTACTGGTGTCTATGGGGGCAGTGCTGGACGCACTGGGTGATTCATTGCTTTCCAGTGGTAAAAAGAAAAAAATAATTTTTTTTAGGGCTGACTTTTCAAGCTAATGAGGGCTTTTAGCTATGTGCAGGCTTATGCTCTCCACCTTATCTAAATATAGATATATAATTTGGTATATATTCATATTTTGATCTCACAAATTCATTGTGTGAAATAAGTTTATTGATGGGTTTTATTTGTGATCCTTGACGTTCTCTCACTGGCACTTGCGTGGAAGTGCAAGTCAGGTGCAAACAATCAGCCCAATCAGACAGAACCATGTGTGGCCTAGAGGGAGGGGAGTTTTAGGAGTCAAAAGCTTAAAACAAAAGGGTAAAATAAAGTATCAATAATATGTATTTGGGAAAACTAATAAGTAAAAAAGATGTATTTGTGTTAAATGTTTTTGTTGATTTTGTAAATATTTATTGTGGGTGTTGAAATGGACTAAATGTGGAACTCACCCACTCATGGACTAATGGGTTAGTCCATTATCTATTTAGAGGCTGTTTCCTGTTGCTTATGAAGGGGATACACTGTGTATTCTGTGTGGAAAAGTAAATATAAGCTAATTGCCATCTGTTTTTCTGTTATCTGATACAAAATCAAAATATGTTAAAGGGGGGATATATTCAGCTGCTTTCTGTATTTTTGAGTGAATTCAGAAAGCTTACAGATACAGGAGCAGTACTACTGGTATCCATGGGGGCAGTGCTTTCCTGATGATGAAAAAAAAAACCTAATTGTTTAAGGGCTGGCTTTTCAAGCTAATGAGGAGTTTTAGCTAATTTCCATCCATTTTTTTTTTCTCTATCTGATGTCAAAATGAAGCTGGATGACATAAAAGGGGAGATAAAATCTGGAGCTTTGGTTGAATGTTCAGCTTTGTTAAACTAAGATTTTTTTCCTTTCTGAATGATAATTTACACTTTAAATTGTAACACGTTCTGATCTTTAAATCCCCAGTACACAATTGTACAATGACCAAACATCAGATGTCCTCAGCTTTAAGAAGAAATCATGTACTTAAACATCAACTGCCAGCATGACAAAGTTAAACTGACGGCATCTACTTACGGTAGTCTGTCCTCAACCGGCTACGCTGCACCTAAAAGACAGGAACAACCAATCGGGCCAAAGGGTCGAAGGCCATGTCCAATCAGCAGGAAGGCCGTGTTCTTCCCATTCGAAGTGGTCATGCTCCGATGCCCTTCAGAGCACCTCTGGGCTCCTTATTCTCTTCTACCAGCCACTCGTCCAACAGCTGGAATAATACTGTGTAATTGCTATTGACGTATTGTGACGACAGACAGGAACTCTCTTCTCCGCTTTGGTCAAATTAACAGCTTGTGACACGCTGGTGGTTCCACAAGGAATCAAGCTGACAGCTGCAGTCAAAAGGGCTGCCTGTCAGTGCACCAGCTAAACACTTAGGGGTGGATTCACTAAAGATTTAGGGGTATTAACACGTGTGCAAATGTCACTCCATGCGCTAATCAACAGTACAAACCCCAGGGAGTCAGGGGTGCGCGGTTGCTGCATGTCGCAAGACGCCCTCAATCCATTTAGTGCATTTAGTGCATTTCCCTGTAATGAAGGGGATAAAATAATGGAAGGCCATTAAAATAAATGAATGCAGTGGGTGCAATGCAAGACATCAAATCTGGAACTTCATGTTCTGCGGGCATGAAGTCAAATGATGCTGATGGTGACGTCAAATGACGCTAGTGCGCGTTCTCGACAGCTTGGAGAGACGGCCCGCTACCGGAAATAAGAAGAATGAGAAGAAGATGGCTTGGAGACTGAAAGAAGACAAGAACAGTGGACTAAACTACTTTTTGGTTCCACAAATAAATGCAAAGGCATGCGCACAGGTCTTGCAGAAAACAGTCACATGAACGGCGAGTAAATAAATAACCGTGTCACAGAATCAGTGCTCTGTATTACTCACAAGAATGCAAATTCTATTAAATTCAATTCAACTTTATTTAAATACAGCCAATTACAACAATAAGTCATCTCATATACATTGAAAGGAAAAACATTAATCTTATTACCTTAGAATTTTCTCATTAAAAGGATGTCAGATTAAAAAAGTGTGATGACATTTACAGCCTGTGGTAAAAAGATGTGTTCCTCAGAGACATTTCAGTTTAATTTATCTTTAGCGTGCTTTAAGACAAAGGGAACCCAACCATGAACACTCTTCAGCTGGTTCTCCTTCTCTCAAGGTCACCCTCTTCTCCATTGTACCGTAGAGCAGAAGCCCTGCGGTCAACAGGACTTAACATCTGTATCATTGCTGCCACAATACACCCCTCAGCCACTGTATATACGGGTGAATGTAGCCCAAAGATTTCCTCAGTGCAACAAACATGAGCTTCTCTGACAGTGAGGCCACACAGCCAAGGCAGAAGGCAGTTCAGATGATAAAAGTCCCACTACAGCCAAACCAGTGTTGTATTAGTACATAAATGTACGGCATACCTTTCATCTCCCCCATGTCCAAGGTCTTGCCCAGTTGCTCCAGCAGATCAGCCCTGGCAGCGTTCTTCTTGTGCTTTTTCCCATCGTAATGTTGCTGAGCCATGCCAGGGTTGTTGAACCAAGCATTGCATAGCTGGCAGTAGCGGTCTGAATCCCGACGCTGCCTTGGGGAGGTCATTGGAGACGTTTCTGGGGAGCTCTTTATGGGACTGGGGGAAGCCTCTGAGGAAAAAAAGCCAAAGGAAACACATTAGGCCACACTCAATGACTCAATGAGTGACCTCACAATGTTATTGCCATGAGGGCACACTGTTTGCATGTGACATAAGAGTAAGGAAATGTTGTTTTGTTTATTTGGTTAAAGCATTCATGGTCAGAAGAAATTACAATAGCTTGCAGGTAATAATGAATTTTTAGCTCCATGATCACAATTTATGATCCCAGAATTAGAAGTAAAGATCCTTTAAAATATTGAAGATAAGGTTCATTTCAAACAACTTAAACATGAGCCTATTTTCCAATTTAAATCATTTTAAAAACGTAAGGTACATGTAGAAAACAAGCATGCGCAAGCTAACCAGAGTAAAGCTAATTTGGAAAGAATTCTCATTTCGCAGACCTGACAAATGCTAAAGTAGACCAAATATTCCACCAAGTTCACAATATTCTTTCATTTCCTGATTTTCTACTTACAAAAACCTTATGCAGATGTTTTACAACTCATTGATTACTATTCAGAGGAAATATCACAGTGCCACATAGAGGCTCAAACAAAGTATCATATCCAAAACAAGAAGTCACAGGAATTTCTTTAAGGTAACAAATATTAGAAACAAGACTGGGAAAAATGTACTTGTGGATGCAGTTTTAGATATTTAGGTATACAAGCACTTTGTTCACAACAAAGACACCTATTTATGCTCTGACTAAGCTAGAGGTGGGAAACTGCTCAAGAAGACTGACTAGTAAGCATAGCAAAAAGACGGAAATGTCAAATCTTGCGCAAAAATGTTTTCAAACATACTAACATTTACAGAATATCTTTCCCGTAAAACAAGTGGCTAAATAAACTATAGCAAAAAAAACGGACGTGTCAATCTCGCCAAAATATCGAATTTCGTAATTTCATGTGACATTCCCTACTGCTGACCTAAAGCATATAAAGAAAAAAATTATAACAGAAACTCTGTTATCTCCATTAAGCATGTTTGGCATACTTTTGGGACATTTAAGAGCGAGTATTGACACAGGCCAATGAAACAAAACAGTTTTGGGTAAACTACAGTATGAAACGGAATTTCAGGAACATTTTAAACAGAAAATCTGAGGCTCTATAAAGGATAATAAATGTTATTCTTCTTCAAAACTAGTCAGTTTAGAGTCAAGGAAGCCTCTTTGAATAGAAGATGATGGAACTTCTGCAAGGATTACTTCAGTCTTTCTACTGAGTTTGTCAGAAAAACCGAACAAGAATGATTTCATCATGAAACTAGAAATAATACTTTACGTTTCTGAAAGAGACTGACCTTGAATAATATAGTAATATGACCTATTATGCCACACTGATTATGGCCATTTTCTTTTACGACACACAACTGACAGAAGTGTTAGCTCAAGTTATTGTACTATGTTTTGTACATGGTGGTAATGTGTGAAGTGTTTTAGGTGGTACAACAGAGATGAATCAGGCTTAACCTGATAGGCCATGACACAATAAGTACAAACAAATGTCCCGGGGTCAACAATACCACAGTACGCGAGTGGAAACAATGCAAGGGCGTTAATGAGCGGTGCTGAGAAGCAGCAGCGATGTTGGCCCTCTGAATAACAAGCTATTGTCTCCACTAAATGCCTGAAGAGCGGAGCCTAAATTCAACTTGGCAAAAGGGAATAAAGAGCTTGCTCTTCTCGCGGCTGCCCACTTGTGTCTTCATGCATGGGTAACAGCATTAACCCCCGAACGAGCGCTGCGTTGCACCGAGCGCGCCCTGACACAAAACGGCACTATCGACTTAATCAGTTTTAACACTCGAGTGCTTGGCTCTCCCTAAGTCAACATTTAGCGACGTACCATTACATCCCATTAGACCAGTCAACATTTCAAAATGACAAAGCAGCGAAAAACAAAGGGCGAGAGAATGTGTGGACCCTTCACTGTCAGCATTTTGATTTTTGTTCCATGAGCACATTGTGAAGAGCTGACACACAAACAATCAGACACACTTTACACAATGTTTACTTTGTTTTGCTACTTCCATATATCCAAGTCTCTCCCCCTTTTCTTTTCCAACTGTTATTTTCTGGTGCCCTTTCTGGATTTAAATCCAGGTCTTCTTTGTTATGCCTCAAATCCACAAAGGACCCAACGTGTTTGACCAGTGCAAGGGATTTTATTCTGTGACCTCCGCAGCTATTGGGGGCAATGTAATCTGTCAGTACTCATGTATTCCCTGCAGTTGCTTTAGGCAAGCAGGTCAGAGGTCAGCAGGGATTTCATGCCTTGTGCAAAGAGATGGATGTGCAGCTTGGAAGCCAAAATCAAATTGTTAAAGGGATACCCACAATTACATAAATAGCTTGACTGAAAGACTATGACATGTCAGGTGAAGCTGCATATGAAACAAAAGCACTTTAACCGCATGCTTGTGAAGATCGATCCATTTGACAAACTTTAACGTAGTGATTATTCAAGGAAGTGCTCGAGTCACACACATCCAACTACTTTTGGTTAAAATTGGGTGACCAGACGTCCCGATTTCCCCCAAACTATGGATTTGTCCCAGTTTTTCACAAGCTCAGTCCTGTTTGTTCAGTGTATTAAGAAATGGACATCTGTTGCCGCTGACTGAAAATAACCTAAAAGCAGCAGCACAGTTAGTTTAAAAATGTGATCTCTCTGGACTGTGAGCTGTCAATCACAACAGTTGCCATAGTAGCACTTGGACTATACTGTAAACCAATTAAAAAGCTCAAGTCCTGTACGCGTTTGCAACTCGATGCTGATTGGTTGATGGCATTGACAATATTACTTGCCAAAACTAAAAAAAAAAATATATTTTTTTATTATTCAAAACAATTTTATGTTAACTTAAAATATAATTTTTTTTTTTTTGATTGATGGCCACTTTAAATTTGGTTCAGCTGTTGCAATAATACATTTCATCCCAAAGAAAGAAAACAATACATTTAATTAACTTTTTTTATTACAAATAAAATCTGTCATTTTCTTTAGTAAAATTAGTGTCCCAGTTTTGAGTTTTAAGAATCTGGTCACCCTAGGTTACTCCGATGGTTCCGATGGCAGAGTAGACTTACTTATTTTAAGGTAATTAAAACAAATATAAATTCAAAATCTTGAGTATCGACAACAAAATATATAAACATTGTAGTTAAAAGCAACTTACAAAAACAAGAAGACAATAAAATGGCTATAACCTAGCTGTTGGAATATTTCATATTTTTAATACTTAACATGAAAAGAAACTAATAAAGAATGGATAGTAAATATATATTTTATTTAAATTTGTTCTACTATTAATCCAATAATTTTTTTATTTTATAGGAAAATAAATAAAAAATTGAATTGTGCTGCTTCAGGGATATAAAACCGTTAGGTTTGCATCTAATGTAGAGAGATTAGGCAAAAACTCGACGTAAGGCAAAAATCATTCATCATCATCAGTGCACCGTCTCACAGCTCCATCTGAATCAGCCTTTTTTATTTAAAATTCTGACTGCTCCACCTTACCACCAGGAATCCTCCTTTCAAACAGCTGGTGTTATGGCTGGGTGGCTCTCTGGTGTTATAGATAACCCAGGCACATAAAGAAAAACTTTTCCTACCATTTAGTGCATCATTAAAGCCCCCCCCTCCCCCTTTCTGTGCTTTGACTGAGTATTAGGCTTTGTGCGTGGAAGGCGGTGCTCCTTACCATCACCAAGAAGCAGATGGCGGCGTCATGCCGTGGCACCTACTGCGTTAAGGACACTTTGAACTCCAGAAAAAGAGGTTTTTTCCCCTCTATTACAGGTTTTTAGAATGAGCTTGGGATAGCAGTGGCGTTCTGTACGGCCCACTGATGATGTGTCTTTTTGTTCTCCTCTGTGCTGAATATTGCGCTGTGTAGATCTAGGACAGAGATCATACCTAAGCTTTCTTTGAACTCGCAATCCATTCCGACGGGAAGTGACTTGTGACCAATAGCACAAACTCATCTTGCGTCATTGTCTTCATTTTAACCAACCTTGGAAAGCGTTGTTTTCAATTACCTGGTGTTCAGTGTTGAATTGATGTTGGAATCCATGTTCTCTGAAGAAGGTTGTGGGCATTCATACACAGGATAATGGAAGTCTGGGTTTGCTGGGTAGAACAGTCTATCTGGTATGGGCTGGTAGTGGTAGACCATACCAGTATTGGGGTCTGGGTTTACTGGGTAGGACACTCCATCTGGATTGGGCTGCTGGTGGTAGACCACACCGGTATTAGGTTCTGGGTTTACTGGGTAGAACAGTCCATCTGGATTGGGCTGCTGGTGGTAGACCACACCAGTATTAGGTTCTGGGTAAACTGCTTCTAACGGCTGACCAAAATGGACCAAATCCGTAGGGTCTCGGTATGCTGGTATTAACCGCTGAGGGGGCTGGGAGTAGTCAACTATACCACTATTAGTATGTGGGTATAATGGTATCAACCACTGTTGTTGGGGAAAATTGTTGTCTACCTGTTCTGTGCAGAACTGTTCATCTGGTGTGGAATGGTAGTGGTAGATTATACCAGTAGATAACACCAGGGTCTGGGTAAACTGGTGTCCAGAGGTGATTGGGATCTTGTGAAACACAGACCTTGTTTTTTGATGTTTCGACCCTCAGTTGTGCTTTTAGCTCCTCTATCATTTTGTCTGCAGTCGGCAATTTTTCTTCATAGTTTTGATGCATTTCCTGCATCTTCTCTTTATGTCGACACAGTTGGACTTCTTGCTCTTTGATCTTCTCCTTTAACGCACATTCGTTAGCCTCCGATTTCTGAAGTATTTCAGATTGTTTCATAAATGCATTTTGGCTCAGATTGTCTAATTCCTCTATCAGGTAATTAAAGTAATGGACGTCATCCACCTTTGTCTGAGTGGTATCGGCTTTTTTGTTTGTTGTCTTTGCCATGTTGATTGTGTTAAGTTAAAACTCTAAAGAAGTTTATTTATCAGGTGAAGCTTTGAAATTCTTTCCCTTACTGTTGCTGCTTCTGCTCCGAAAGTCTACCAAAGTATGATGCGTATGACACACATCATCTCAGAACTCAGTGATATCATCTCAGGTTTTAGGACCCTATCCTTAGAGAACACATGGTAAATGGACTTGATTTTATATAGCGCTTTATCACCACACTGAAGCAGTCTCAAAGCGCTTTACATATCAGCTCATTCACCCAATCACTCTCACATTCACACACCAGTGGGACAGGACTGCCATGCAAGGCGCTAGTCAACCACTGGGAGCAACTTAGGGTTCAGTGTCTTGCCCAAGGAGACTTCGACACATAGTCAGGTACTGGGATCGAACCCCCAACCTCTCGATCAGAAGACGACCCACTAGCACCTGAGCCATGGTCACATGACTCTCTCTCCACCAATCAGCAGCCTTTGCTGTAGCAGTATTATTGGTTCTCAGCTGCACTCAAAAAATAACTTTTTAAGTGAATATAATCATGCAAAACATTTGCATCTTTCAAAATTAAGAAGATTGAGTCTCTCTTAATTATGTTATCTGAAAAACATACTATAGCATCCCACAGGACGTTGGGAAGAAAAATGACCTTCTTGACTGCAAAGTGGCTTTTTTGCTGAACAGAACTGTGGTTACTGTAGGCCGTAACCACGTCAACACAATAAATGGGCATAAACAGATCGGGCTGCTCCCTCATTCATTCACTTCCAACTTTCCTCTCACACACATGCCGTCTCCTCACCCTTCCACACCTGACCCGCCGCCTTCTCCTCTCACAGCCACTCACATTCCAGCTCTGTCCAACGGTGCATTCAAACAACACAAAATAAACTTTGACAACTTTAACACAACTGCAGAGATGTTAAACTAAATGAAGTTGATGATTGCCCTACCCTCAGAAGGTCCTGGGTTCAAGCTGTGAGGGTGTTCTGAGGCGGACATGCTAACCACTACACCACTTTAAGCCCAGTTGTGAATTATTTGAATAATAAGAGAATAGTAATTCAGGCTGTTGTTGTGTTTATTTTCACTACTGAAGATGTTTGTATCAATAATAACAACTAAAACTACTTTATGCCACCTTTCAATATCTAAACCTGCATATAGGCCTGAGTAGAGTTGTTAGTATAAAACATATCCTGAACTACTCTCAGTATTTAAACACAGCAGATTTCTGCAGTAAAGTTGTCTAGAAATGCAGCTTGCTTACAAATAAAAAAACTACAGAAACAAGTATCTCCTACAAAAGATGTGCTGGTGAGCTTTGTATTCTGTGCCAGTTCATGGCTTTAATAGTTAATGTGCAGAACTATTGAAACAAATAGTACAGAGCTTAATATACAAGGCTTCGGTACATTTCAAAGCCCAGGTCAGCAGAGCAGCTGCAATTGAGAAGCCAGAATAACTGAAACAGTGACAAAAAAAAGCAGCCAGACATTGAAACATTGAGAAAAATGTGTGTATAAAACAACGAGTGAATTCTCCGAGAGGCTCCTGTGATTTATCAGAGGACTTGTTGCGATATCTTACAACAGTAGTGTAGCAACAGCTCCTGGGTGTGTGCATTTCTTTATCCACAGTGTGAGAAACAACGTCAGAGAGATGGTTACAAATCAATAGCAATGGTCCTGAAGGCTACACATTAATCTGCCATAACATTATGTCCACTGATGGGTGAGATAAATAACACTATTTCCCTCAATCTCACATTGCGGAAGACGTTTTATTGTTTCAATTTTATTACCTCCACCAAGAGCAAAGCACAGAGCGGAAGGTTATGTTTTACCCTGCGTTTATCTGTCTGTTGTCTGTCGGTTATGAACAGATTTGGATGACATTTTCAGCAAATGTTGATAATGGGAAAAGGGAACATGTGATTAAATTTTAGTGATGTTCTGGTTTACCAAAAATCAGAAGATACCAAAAAATAGGAGCTGTGCCTTAACCTGCACATTTAGGCGCGAAGGCTTATGGGTAATGTAGTAGTGGTAGGGAAGTGCATTGTGTGTATGTCCTGCCCTGTACTCATGCTGCACTTGGGGGAGGTCTGCGCTCTCCGAATGCTCTAATTGTATATGCTGACCCACGTTCACCATCAACAAATAACCAAGACAAAGAAAAGAAGCATCAAACATGTATTCAGTAATGTGGGTGTGGCCGTCTTTTATCTTGGGGACATATTGCATTGAAAAAACACAAGCCAATAATATAGGACCAATTGAATTTTGCACAATGTTCTGCAGAGAAACCTTAAAGTTCTCCAATCCATGCATTTTTTTCTGTTAACATGTAGCTCCTGCCATTTAGAGTAGGGGTGTCCCGATCCGATATTGATATCGGATATTGGTCTGATATCAGCCAGAAAACGAATATCGGATTTTATCGGACTGCATCTAAAATCTCCGATATAAGCTCTCTGATAAAATGTTCTGCTCCAGCACTTCTATCTATAGGTGACTGTGGTTCACACTCCAACAATGTAACGTACTGTTATTGACTATTGTTCTCTGTTTGACTAACATCACTTGATCAAACCTTTTTTAACATTTCATACTACAAAATAAGTAATAAAAGTATGTGCTGATATCGTATCGGATCAATATTGGTATTGGCCGATACGCAAGGCTGCAATATCGGTATCATATCGGAAATGAAAAAGTTGTATCTGGACATCCCTAATTTAGAGCAATGCTTCTCAACCAGGGTTACGTAGCCCTGTGAATACATGAGCATTGGACATTTATCACTCCCTTTTCAGAATAGCTTGGGGCCAACTTTCTGTGGAATCCTTCAAATAAGAAACTTTGATTCTTTAAAGAAGTGATTAAAGTCAAAGCCAGAATGCTGAAACGACCAACATGTAAATAATACATAAAACAAATGGTACTCCAGACTTCAATCTAATAGCATTCAATCAACCCTCGGCTTTGGAAAACAAGAATCAATGATACCTAATTGAAAAGCATTTTATTCTATTCCAGTACTGTTACTGTATGCTTTGTCATTTAAAAATGTGAAGATTCAGACCCACTTATTCTTAATCAGGGTCGAGGGTCTCTGCTGGTGCCTTTCTCCAGCTTTCAGTGGGTGCTAGATGGGGAGCAAGAACTAGAGCCTTGGTCAGAGCGCCAGTCCATCACAGTGCAAAAAACCATTCACACCTAATCAGTCCTATAGTCATTGTATGGCCTCCAATTAACCAAACATTTAGGGAAAAATGTGACTTTTACCAAAGTCCTTTACTCCTAAAATATCTTTACTTTTACTCAATTATAGCTATACACAAATTTCTATAAGTCTGTTTGATTTATATACAGTCATTTGCATGTTATGGTGTTAAAACTATCACTAAAATGGAGGAGTTTTTGATGCAACCTCTGCATTGCAGTCAACACTTTGCTGCCATCTGTCAGTTTGACTCAAAATTATTTATGCGGATGTTTGCGTGAGGGTTCTGCTTGTCACTGGAGAGCTTAGTTAGTCACAGAAAATTCATTTTAAATTAGAAGTACAGTACCACAGAGCTTTCATACAGTTACAGGCTGAGCGAGAAGAGAAGGCTCTCACAAACCTCCTGCCATCTCTCATGTTTGAAAGCGCCAAAGCCTCCTTGGATGGCACTTGTATGCATTCACAGAAGGACAAAAGAGACCTATTTACCGTGAGTAGCGTGACAAAATTAAGGCGCTTTAACATCTGCGAGAAAGAAAGGAGGTCGATAAACCTCTGGATACATGGAGTTACTCTTTCATCTGTAAAATACCTTTCTCTGAACAGGTTTTCTAAAGAATTTGAGTAATTATAAGTACATCATTTTTAAATTAGATTTGTTCTAAAAATGCCAATCCAGTCTCCTAATACAGACAAACACAACACATTGAGGTTGAAGTTATGACTGTTTTTTTCTTTAGAGAAGAAAAAGAAAACATTATTCCCATGTGCACAGCTGAGGCAATCGTTTCTCACTCCTTACTACTTCATTTTAAACCCACGTGCTATTTTAGTGGGCGAATAACTTAAAAATCACAGTTCAGTCTTAAAGGATTTTATGTAAACTCCAACGTTGCTATGGAGTTTTTCCATAATCACGGAAAATGCAAAGAAATCATAAAATGAAGTTCTTGAAATGAAAATGGCAATACCATAGACCCTCACGTGCATGTTTATAGACAATGTGTCACATTTCCACAATATTTTTACTCTTGGCTGAATGACTAGCTAGAGGAGCAACCCAACAGACATGTCAAATCCAGCGCAAAATCTTATGCTGTATAATCTTGTGTAATCGCAGTGCATGTTTGAAGCATATTAATATAAAATTAATAACAATTGACCATATCAATGCATTTTTGTATTGATACAATACCTGTATTGAACTTTAATTGTACGCTCGTTCCAAATATCGTATAGTCAGGTAACGTTTTTCATAATTACTAGTACAGTGCCTGTCAGAAGTATGTATTCATGTGGGAGCTTAAGTAGAGTTGTCAGTTATGATCAAATGAGTATAGAGTCTATTCTCCCGTCTGGACTTAAGCACTTTTTTGCGCGCCTGCAGTTACGCGCTTCTCTCCTACGCGTATTCTCAGGTCCAGGTTCCTGACACGCCCACTGCGCGTAAGGAGCCAAAAAGCGCCTATGTGTGAATGAAGGCGGGCTGAAGGAAAGGGGGCGGTGATGTCATTTTTTTGGGGGCTGTCTAGAAATCACGGAACATGGAGTTTTCCCAACGCTTGTAAATGTAATTGAAATCCGTGAAAATGATAACGCTTTCATTGATAAACAATGTAACAGGTTGATTTGATCAGATAATTGATCAGATTATTGCAGTGTGAGGATCGGCCGCATTCTGTCCGAGTCTCACTTAAAATCTCTCTCCTTGATCACCATCATCCGTGCACATTACATCACATCGTCATCATCATCTGTCACTAATGTTTCACTTGTTATTTACTCTTGTTAACACATTTTGTCCTCTCTAGAACTGGTAAATGTGAACATATTAGTAACGCTGATGGTCAAACCTTTGGCGTGTTTGTGTGACTCCCCTCCACCCCTGTGGAATGTATTTACTTTTGTCATGTCTGATTGTTAACAGAAGATATATAGAAATAGTATATGATAATAGTCTACTAAACATTAACGTCAGTCTGTTTGCAAAGTTTCATAGTTGTTCATAACTGAAAAGCTTCTGAGACACTCACAGTAGTTTTAAGAATATCACATTAACTGTACAAAGCTGTTGTTGCATTTTTGTGAAACTGCAGCACAATGTCAGCAAAAATCCCTGAAATGAATCTGCTGTTAAGCATAAAACCACTTCAAATTTCCGAAGCTTTTCAATGCTATGAATCAGACACAGAGCAACATTTATTGTCTGGATTTCTCCAATTCACTCGTGGGTGAATCAAAACAGACAAATTATTGAGCTATAAATGTAAAAAGGAAGTGACATTCATGGTGGCTAATGCGCTCACAGCCTAGACAACTGGAAACGGTCCAGTGAGGGGAAGTAGGGAAAACGTGAGGCTATGAAAATACATAAGGCTGTGATTATATAAATGTGACATCATTTATTTGGCTTTTCTGAGCTCCCAAAACGAACAAGAGTTGCAACATATTGCAACACCAGCAGTTGATTCTGCTCAAAGAGCATGCATATAGGTATGTACTATACTAAGTGGATCATTGAAAATCAGCTTTCAGAATTTAGTTTTTAAAAAAGAAATACAGTTTCTGAATTCTTCATCAGTTTTAAGTGGTTAGTTGTCTCCATCATCTTTAGCATCATCATCTCTGAAAGGATCACAGTTTTGTCACAGTGTGACTTACTGTACATGGATCTATGTGTATGAAGGGACGGACTATAGTGTTTCCCCTTCCAGTTGCATGCTTCAAATCCTGAGAGAAACGAGAGGCTCCACTGACGAGCTGAGCCAGTTTTCTGCCTTTACTTATGTAAAAATCAATACCTGGGAGTACTGGGTGCCGGGGATTTATCACTCCGATGATTTGTTTTCGTGACAGACCTGGGCGCTGATAGAAAAAACATGCTTTGAGTTCCCGGCTGAAATCAGCTCAGTAGTGGTAAAGGTGGTAATTTCTTTGTTTTGCTTTGATTTAAACCTGTCAGGACAACAACTACACAAACTACTCTTAAAGGAGCATAGGGCAGGATTTAGAAATTAAACTCCATAGTGACTCCAGGTGGTTAGTGTAACTGCAGCCATCAGCCCAGCCACCGTGGGGGCACGAATCAACTGTTTATCACGGAGCACAGCTCATATTGTAGATAGAGGATGGACATCTGACCGAACCCGTCAGGGTTCAGACAGATATTTAGAACTGGTGGTCGAGTTTGAGTGTCGTTTGCGCTGTAGCATTCTGCTTTTCCTGCAGCAGCAGCAACAGCTGATTTGCGGTGGATGTAGAATGGAGCAGAGGACAATTATAAAGGAATGCACTGTTGGAACATTTCTTTTACTGTACAATAACAAGGATTATCTTTATCTCTGATACATGGATTATGTAAATAGATCCGATGGGTCTCTTGTGTGAACTGCGCCTCTGTTTGTGTCTTACTTTCGCTTTATAGCGGTGCACTGATCTGATGTTGATATTAATAGTTGTTTGTTTAAAAAAAAGCAATGCTTTCTATTAAAACAAACGTAAATGTAATTTCTTTGAAAAAAAAAAAGTTTTTCACTGTTGGGTCAGACTCGGACGAGAAAATGCGGCCCGATCCACACTCCAACTATGACATGATTATTTCTTCATTCTCTGTTTACTTACTTACTAAGACCTGTGCACCTGCCTCTGCATGCATCTGTGGAACCAAACAGTAGTTTACTCCACCGTGCTTGTCTCGTGAACGTGCACCAGCATCATTTGACGCCACTTCGGCAGAACTGGGCGGGAAAATCGGACTCAGAACAGCAATAGAAAATGTATCACAATCTTTTCAAGGCAATAGGTAGAAATATGTGTGAACTCATTCTCTTTGGTTTAGAGCGCTTCATCACCCGATAGCGTTACAGACACTTAACATGAATGTTTATTTTTTCTCTAATCCTGCCCTATGTTCCTTTAAGACTGTAACAAACAGGACGTTCGCACCAGCATTTTTACGCTGTGAAAAATTCCTGGTGGGAACTCTGTACGAGTTTTAAAAGTCACTACTTTTTTAATGTTTGCCTTTCACACAAACTCTTCTCTGTATGGACACAGACAGTTAAATGTGTGTCAGTTTGTGCCTAATGTGCTTTACAATAGGCAATCTGCAGAGAATATGTTCTTCCTAAAGGCTGGAGCAACACTAATCTCTTCTAGCATCTCCATAGATAGGCTGTTAATAAAAGTGCCTGTGTGTAATTTGCAGCAGTGACTTGACTGAGAATCTTTATTTTTGTGAGACTACCCTTGTAATTTGGGTTACAAAATATCAATTAGTGGAGATGGTGGAAAAAAAGAGATTTCAGACAGAAATGAGAATTGTCATTTCCTACCACAGCAATTAGAGATCCAGAAAAAACCAAGAAGAATTGTGCAACAGCATTAACTCAAGCACTTCTTCGTGTGGTGCAGAATTGTAGAAGTAACTACAGACCATCACACACACATAAAAAAGTCATACAGAGCAGACTGTCTAAGAAGATATGAGCAGTGCAAATTAATAAAAAGTAAATACATTGCAGAGCAAGAGTGACACGCAGGGGTGGACTGGGACCAAATTGTAGCCCTGGCATTTTCTATCCAGACCAGTCCACTACATTATCAGCGACACCACGTAGAAGCTGTTATTAAGTCAGTGATGCTCAACATGTGGCTCTTTATGTCTTCATTTTAATTATTATTCCCCCAGAAAACCTTAAAAGGGGTGAACATTTGAGTCTTTTTTTTACCTATTTCCTTTGGGCATTTTTTGCTCCTTTTCAAAAAATTTGACACTTTTTTCAGACTTCAGCTGCCTTTTGCCAATAAATATCAATCTTTTCCTACTTTTTGTCCATTTTGCAGCTTTCTTAGTCCAATTTTTGCCCTTTTTCAAAAAATTTGACACTTTTTTTAGACTTTAACTATCTTTTGCCAATAAAGATCACTTTTTTTCTTTTGTACATTCTTTTGATACTTGTCAAATCCTTTCTTTGGGCCACTTTTCATCCAAATCAGCTCACTTTTGCCCAGTGAATACCACGTGTTTCCTTTTTCCCGATATTTTGCCCTTTTTAAGTTCCACATTTTTGCCCTTTTTCACTATTGTTTGCCACATTTTGGTCATTGAAACTACCCTTTGCCATTACATACCTAAGACCTGGTTCCTCTTTATTTACCTATTTTTTGGCCACTCTTATTTTTGGTCCATTTTAGTCACTTTTTGCTCTTTTCTTGCAACGTTTTTGCCACTTTTGGACCATTTTTTTTGGTCACCACCTGCTACCATGTCTGCCTCTACTCTCTCCGTAAAAAAATAATAAAAAAAACATAAGTAGCGGACCGGACGGCACACTTCAGATCGACAGCCCACCGGGACGATGCCCGGTATGCCAGATGGCCAGTTCACCCCTGGTAACAAGAGGTGGACATTTGCATTATTGGGAGCCACAGACTTGGTATTACTGATTCAATAGAAAGTGCAATCAATAGCCAAAGTGAATAAGGAGCAAATCACCTCTAACGTGAATGGTTCAGGGAAAATATCAATCAGCCCTAAATGTAGAAGAGCTTGTTAAAGCGCATGCATGCCAAAAAAAAGACTAATGGGTGACATAAGTGAACTTCCTGGAGACAGGGATCAATTGTTCCCATGTGGACATTCGTCCCTCCTACCCTGTGCTTGTTAAGCAGGGAGCACGCTCCCACATGTCGCCGCATTTGGCGAGATCCAAGTGTGACGGATGGCAGTGCCATCTTGTTTGTTCTGTGTGACACCCCCATCGTGTCTGCACTGAACCGCTGACCACAGATGGTGTCCCTAATGGTAGTGTCTGTCAGTGTAAGGCATTGGCTGGCAGTCAGAAGCACTTTAAACACACCGGAGTCGAGTAGACATCCTTTGAACCAGCAAGTGCTTTTTTAACTCATTCAGTGCCAGCCATTTTCAGAATCTCTACCCCTTCAGTGCCAGCCGTTTTTTGAGCATTTTGACTGATTTTTAAAGACCCACAGAATATTTTGTACTATGACAATCTGAAATGAGATTCTGAAAGATTAAAGTCTTTAATTTAATCAGAAAAACTAATTTTGTTTCTAGCTTGTTTCATTCTTCAGTAATCTGCAGTTGAATAGAGGCAAGTTTCACACAAATCGCCAGTTTGTGACAAAAAGCTGAGAAAAACGGCTTTTTCTTTTTTGTTTGCTTTAGGGACACCAAAACATTGGTTTTCTTCTATAAAACTACAAAAACAACACTGAAACTGGGCTTTTGATGGCAAAATTATTATTATTTTGTTATCTGGGTCAGAGTTGAATGGTTTGCTTACTGTGTTTTGGCCATCCTCCAAGTCTCTCCCCCGTCATTCTCCACACATGCTACTGACTCCTCCTCCCGGACATGCCAAGTTTCACTGCTTGCCCTGTTTTTTTTGATAGTTTTCTCTCACTATCGCGACACTCAATAGTCCACTTAGTTCTACATGTGCTCTGGTCGAGTGTGAGCTGCTAGGAACTTCAGCATCAACTCTCGTAGCGCCATTTCCTGTCTTGTAAACTATTTTCCTCTCCCTCTGAGCTCTGCCCATCATGGGTCATCTCTCATCCAAAGGTGCGCTGCTGCCACCTACATGTCACCTATTATTTTGCTGTTTGGCTCACAGTTGAATGTTTTGCTTACTGTATTTTATATTTTGTCTCATGATCGCAACATTATCAATAATCCACACATGTTTTGTGTTAGTATGTGGTGCTGTGAGCTGCTGGATACTTCACAATATCAATCACTTCATAGCGCCATAATCTCACTCGTCCTGCTTCTACTAAAACAAAAAAAAGTGCAACAGAATTAGAATGGACTCTGAAACTGAAACTCTACAGTAGAAAGCCAGACATTGCTTTATTATTAACACCATCCCTAGAATTCTGATGACAAAAACAGACAAAAAGAGCTATCAGAGACGGCAAACCTCCGCCACGCACCAAATATCCCCATTGCCAGATATTGTATATTTCTAAATCAGGAATTTAACTTGTACTTAAGTATGTTTTAAAAGAAGTAATTTATAACATTTCTACACCCATCCATTACTGAGTAAATATTTTTTTTGTTTTAAAATGTATTTTATACAGATGCCTTTCAATTGTGCAATATTTGGTCTCTTCCATTTAAAGTTTATGTTATAAATTTCCTATGTTTTGTTTGGGATTACGGTGTTTTTTATGTTCAGGCACCTAAGCGGGCAGCTATTGTTTTCACCGTTGTGTTCAGGCCGCGAAGGGGTCCTGACCACTGAATGTGTGGTTTACAGTATTTCCCACTACACCCCGCGAGGGTTCGGCCGGCCGATGTGTCGTCTGCTTTAAATGTGATGCGTTCATGAAAGAAGTAAGTTTGGTTCACTGTAAGCATGTTTAAGCAGTTGTTTAGTGTTGTGAATCTCACGGATAGCGCACCGTTTAGTTGTTTAATGTATGTTTCTGTTACCAGCGCTAATGCTAAGCTAATCGGCCGTGTCACTTCCGGTCGGCCCGTTTTTCATTTATATCTGTTTTTCTGTCTTATTATTTACAGAATACCATCACGAATCATCATTAATCTTGTACATCAGTGTACTGCTGGATAATTCAGTACTGTTTCCATACTGTGGCATATAAAAGGCTAAGACTGAACTCTGTATCCTCGTTTCTCTCTCTAACCGGAGCAACTGGGTGGATGAGGTGTTCCAGCAATCTTTGTCACACACACAGGAGAAGCAACAATCTCCAATAGTTTATATGTGAGATGTTTACTGTGTGCATAGCGGTTTATTCGGCTTTATTTCATTCCGCTTTAGGTCTTGGGGTTGGGAAAGGTTCTGATTTGACAGGTGGCGAACGTGACGTCTATCGTGAAAAACACACAATAAACCTTTTATTGTCGGCTATAACACAGAACACCGCACAACTGTTTTCACATTTTTTTGATTGTAGTTTCGAAGCAGCAGCTCGACAATAACACACGCTTTCAGTTTGGACTGCGGCGTGGAAGGGAGATAGAAGCAAATCACGGGTAAAAAGCCCAGTAAAACTCTGGAAAACAATCAGGAATAAATAGTTGCTCCCTGGTAAAGACAGTAGCTCTAACAACTGGTATAATGATAAACTTGGTGATATTACAGCCTGTGCAATCAGTACGAGGCTGCATTTACTCCGCCTCTGGGTCCTAGTGCCAGCTTCCGGTGAAGCCTATCCCGTCTACCGCCGTGTATGTCAGTGTGAAAGTCTGCATGTTTAAGTCCATCCACTCTTTTCTTTATGTCCATGTATTCTAAGGCTCTTATAAATAAATAGTCTCAGCTCTAGTCCGGACGACCATCTTAGATTATGTCGTCATCGCGGTAAATCGTGCGTTCTTCTTCTATGTGGGAGTTTTTTGGAGATTGGCAAACAACTACATGGTGCATTACCACCACCAACTGATGTGAAGTGTGGATCTCAATACCTGACTTCTCTTTCGCAAAAAAAAACAAACAAACAAAGATAGAAACATCCTATATTCTATCCAACAAACCTATTTCCCTCAAATATTGAAATAACAAATCATATTCTTTACCTTCAGACCTATGCCTCAATATCTCCAAACTAAACTGGCTTTTCATTTGCTCAAGATTTTTTTTTTTTACCAAACTACTTCTTTCTATTTCATATTTCCCACATTCAAAAACAACATGCTCCACTGTCTCAGTCTTCTCACACCTACATCTACCCATATCATGCATTTTAAATTATGTGCCGTTCAGCCCTGTGTGACCAAATCTTAGTCTTGAAATGATTCTTTCTGCTCTCCTGTTTCTTTCTGCTCTCCTCCTTTCCCCAACACTCCTCTGTATCATCATCCTCTTCTGTCTTCCTCCCATTGTTTTTTTCCACCTTTCCTTTATTCTTTGTTTGATAAGAGCCCTCAATTCTGTTTTGCTGAGCTAAATGACTACGTCAATATGTCCATGCTTTGTGGCCTCCTTTGCTTTCTTGTCTGCGACTTCATTTCCACTGTGTGCTGGAACCCATAGAAAAACCACTGACAGGCCCATCATCCAACATCTAAAAAGCCCACTAGATTGTAGTTTCTACCCTGGGAACAATCATTTTTTAAAGTTAAAAGCAATGTGCTTGAGTCTGAACAAATAATTGTTTTCTGAGGCCTAACGTCCTCTACCCAATGTAATGCCAGCAATATTGCTGTGATCTCTCATGTATACACCGAAACCCCCTCACTAACCCTTTTTGCAATTCAAATGTTAAATTCTGGCATGACAAATGCTACTCCCACTCTACCTTCTGAACTCTTAGATGCATCCGTATAAACATGTACATACCCATAACAACGATCTATATCATTCTACTTCTAGAGGAGAATGCAGCATCCCAACATGTGAAACGGCTTTTGCTAAATCAGCCTTCTCTGTAATGGCTATGGGTCAGTGGAACACACTGCCAACAGAGATTATTGCATTTAAAGCATTTGCTCATTCAACTAAAAAAGGGCTTCTCAAAAATCAAACTTGCAATCATGATCAGTGACGACGTCATGAGGGAGGGGCCGTTCACCTGGAGAAAGGATTGCTGGAAAAGTTCATAATGTTTCAAACTTACTTAAATTAAATGTGTGTTAATGATGGTGTTAAATTGCATAAATCCATGGTCACATGCTGTAACATCAACCTGCCCAGGGACAACAGGTGGAAATTAGCTATAACCTGGTCAATGTAAAAATTGTGCACTGTCCCTGTCTAAATAAAAACCATACCATACCATATTGTTGTGAATTTCTCCTGTTATCTCGGCCTAATGATTTAAAATCAACATTTGCATCTGGAAGTATCCAAGATGGGATTGCTGACAATGGCATTATAGGACTCACTTTTAGTTGGTCAATTTCAAAGTCTTTTGCCTGCTCTGTTATTGTCCACCCAAAGCTTTAGTAAATCACACAGAAATCGCTCAGAATGACACGCATTAACTTAAAGCAAGTTAAGTGTTTACAAGAAAGATGAATTATCTAATCAGAATTAAAATCGGAATGAACCAGCCACTTAATTCGGATTTAAGTTTAATTCTGAATTCAGTTTAATTCTGAATTAAACTGAATGCAACATAACAAGCTGTTTGCTCTCTTAGTGCTCAACTCAACGCACACAGAAATGTAAATTATTAGTGTTTGAAATCTGGGAACACAAAAAATATACCACTCTGAGCCAAGGTAGACAAACAAAGCTGCTCACAGTGGGCTCCAACATATCTGAAAAGAAATATCCTCTGTGCTGTGGCTCCGGTTTACCATTTTTCTCCCATGACCTATGCTCATTATTCTCACTGCTGCCAATTTACAGGCAAATTCAGGTGAGCAGCTGTCATAGGATTATAACAGCAGAGGACTTTAATCAGCCCCAGGCAAAGAGCAGTTGGTGATTAAATCTAAATAACACAAGTGCAGACGCTGGAAGAGGCAGACAGAGATATCAGTGTCAGCCTCCTGTTAAGAAGTTAGAAACAGGGCCAGAATGATTTTAGCAAGAGTTTTCTAAACTTATCACACAGGAGTAGAGCTTATCACCATGACAGACTGTACAGATGGGAAGATTGATGGATGGGTTTTGAGTTCAGGAGAACAACATTTAGAAAGAATAAAAGTAGCTCTGGAAATGGAGAAAACAGCTCCAGACAAACACAAATGACTCCAAATATACACAAAACCATCCATTCCATCCCCGTAACTACATCAATAACAAAAAGTAAATACCTCGGTCCCCGTTTTAAGAAAATACCTCTTTAAGAAAAACTTCAAGTTTCTTCATCTCGGCTACCAAATTCAACAAGACCTGAATAAGTGAGAACCATCACATATTAGAGATGTGGAACCTTTTCTGTGTACACTAATACACATTATGAGAATACTTCAAGGATGCCTATTCAAGACAGCCTCTTGTAACAACAGCAGTTGTAGAAATGTAGTTTTAAGTCATTTGGTTTGCTCTCTCCACACATCTGGGTTTCTAATGCATCTCTCACACACACACACACACACACACACACACGCACACACACACACACACACACACACACACACACACACACACACACACACTTTCCGAATCTACACAAAATGAAAGAGAAGTACATGAAATTACTCCAAAACAAACCAAATGACACCAACATTACTCAAAACACCTAAAGAAATTGACTCAAAACAACAACAAAAATATACAAAAGCCATTATTATTTTCGAAATGATTGCTCAGATTTGGTCATTATTGTAAATGCTGTTTTCATTTTTCATAATCTGAGACTCGGATCAGATAAAAGTTTCCCATCTCTGATCTAAACCGTGAGAAAAATCAGCGAAGCAGCCTTGTTTACTGTCGCTCTCTGCCTTTCATGTGTGATTCATTCGTTCACGAGACAAAAGAGACCTGCTGATTTACGTTTTTTAATTTTTCTAGAATAGATTCATCGAGGATCAATACTACAGGGCAATCCCTATGGTGCACCGAAGCTGGATCTAGCGGTGTGCACGTGGTTAAAAGATTCGCTTCTTATGCATTACTTATCACGGCGATAAATCCACTGGTTCCACGCCATAAACATTCCCATCAGATCGAACAAGCAAAGCCTCCTTACTGGGTGAATTCCATGTATTTGCTTTGGTTGTGGAACAGACGGAGGAATGTGTAAAACACACTAATAAATCTTTAGACCCTCCCTGACAAACACAGGCAATGCATGACTAGAAACCAAAACAGAAAATCTTAAAGAACAAAATATACAAGTTTGTAAAAGTTTTCTAGAGATAGGTTTAAAGCAGAAAAAGTAGGAACCAGGGGCCATTTATCAAGCCCTGGTGATAACATCTTTCATTACAGCAATGTTTCCCTTTGAACTCGTTCTTACCTCGAGCTAAAGACAAATTGTTACTGCAAAAAAATTCAGTTTGAACTTCAGAACTCGAGCACATCAATTCACCTTTGTGAAAATTGAAGACAGGACCAGCAGGCAGGGGGAGCAGGATCGCAACACAACAATGGCACTATCATCAACATAAATCAAGCACATGTCTCAACTTCTCTACTTCTGATTCACTCAAACAACAGGAGGGTATTTTCCAATTACAAAATACAGAAACACTCTTTGAGTTCCAGTATAACCATCATTGTTGTGAGCTGCAAGCCCCAATGCATTAAACCAATCCCTCGTATTCATCCCTCAACAGCCTTCAGCATTATCTTAAGAGTGCTGTTTTCTTGCATTATTTCCTTATTTCCCAATTTGCTATTCTTCAAACCCTCCATCTCTGTATTCATTCATCATGGGAAATGAAGTGACTTTACTACATCTTGAATTTTGCAGAAAGAAAGAAAGCATCTGAATAATAAAAAGACAACAACAACAACAAAGACACATTAAATAAGAGAAAAATATACAAGATCACTACAAAATACACAAAAATAACAGAGAGACATACAAAACGACATAAGAAACAACCAAAAGTGTGGGCGTGGTTCCGGAGCCTCTAACTGACACACCCCCAGTGTTTTTCCATGATATTGAGACCTTATTTTATATACGTAACAATTTTTTCATCTTTCAAATTTGGCTCAGTGGTCAATGACACATGGTTCTGTGGTGTGACAAACTCATAACACAAATGTATTTCTGCTTTACACGGACTTTAATCACTGTCCTCCATAAAAAACGTGTGAATACAAAAATGTTTATCTTTGAGCAGCTTTAGAAACTACAATTTTTTCATGTGGGATGTTTTCAAACTATGAATGTATCAACAGATGCAATCTTATAAATAGGTCATCGCCCACGTATGTAAGGGGCATACAGTATTTACTTGTTTAATAATGTGTAAAACTAGCAATTGTTACTTGCAGTGATTTTTGCACTACCCTACTTGGGCCTAATGGGTAAGGAAGTGGGATGTTGAGCAAGTCCCTTTAACCTAACTGCTGAAAATACTTAAAGTGAGTGAAGTAATAATTTAACAACCCACTCTACAGCCAAACCACTGCATGATCCTGTTAGGTTTCAGTAAATTATTAAACATAACTCAAACAAATGAGATTTAAATAAAAAAAAAAAAAAAAATATGATTTCTTCAGCTCATGGAACAGCTGCTCTATAGATGTGGTCTTTCCACGTAACTACACTGAAAATCAAAACGTAATACCTCGGTCCCAGCTTCAAGCAAATGCCGTACGTCTTTAACCCGCGTGGCACCTTTTAAAAAAGGCAGTGGCTATTTGTAAGTATCAATATACCAACATTCTATCCGTACACAGCGCCCCTATTTGGCCAGTTTAGGTCACGTGATTGTCTGTACGGCAACCGTACAAATAGACACTTTCTTAAAAAAATTACACTCTTTGATCTTAGGTACCAAAACGGTACCCTTCATAAAAATGTCATAAAAATGTTGTATGTAATTCCCCCAACCCCACCCCCATTCATTATATTTTTGTATTTTTAAATGTTTTTATGCCCTTTCTGCCAAAAAAACACAATTTTCTTCCAATGAAAAAACACAAAAAAAAAGGATATTAATATGAATTCATGACAGACTTGAGAAGGTCAATAATAGATAGGAACACTGATTTTGAGCCATATTTACTAAATATTTACCAAAACGGTACATTTCATAAAAGTGTCTTCCAAATGTCAAACAAAACTATTTGTTCCCACTTTATTTTGATATATATCCAAAATATGTGGTCATAATGGGAGTCAATGGGACTAAATCGGCCCAAAATCAAAGAGTGTTGGTACATTTTATATTTCCTGTTCTACACATCTTGCAACAAAGGTGATCATGGATTTATCAATATGACAATAAAAGAAAACTCCTGGCCAAGGTTCAAACAATTATTCTTTAAACTGAATGATATATTGATCATTTAAAACACTGAATAAGCAGAAGGTACACGTTTGATCCCCAAGGTTGCCCCAAGTGCAGTTTCCTCATCTAGGCTACCAGAGTCAACATGACCTCAATGACTGTGAACCTCCATACATTAGAGATGTGGAACCTATTATACACTATGAGAATACTTCAAGGATGCCTTTCAAGGTGGCTTCTAGTAACAACAGCAGTTATAGAAATGTGTGGACACACACGCGCGCACACACACACACCTACATTGAAACGCTGCCAGCACATATGGCATCCTCATCCTTAATTATTTCCCATCACATGGAGCCTCTTCATCATTTATACCCACAATGCATTTTTAACAGGAGTCATACCTTTGGTCGTGATGGTGGGCTGCTCTCCCAGTAGCAGTTTTAGCCTCTTGGCATGGATTTTACCCTGGTAGTGCGACTGGGCCACTACAGCCGAGGTGAAGGACATGTTGCACAACGTGCAGCACTTATTCTTGTCCACGTCGCCCTCATCGCTGCCCTATAAAGAAACATAGTAACATTCCATCAATGTTGCAACACTTCTGTCGAGGCTTTTAGATGTGAATCAATCATGCTACATGTGAGATGAAGCACACAGAAAAAAAGGGATACACACATGACGGATTAAAGCTGCTTCCACTCTGGGATAGTCCAGGACTTGGGCCAAGAATACTGATAATTTTATCACCTTGAGTTGGCCTGTGAGTTACAGAGCTGCTTGTTTTTCATGTACTATAACTCAGATTGTAGTAAGGTGGATATGAATTTTAGCAGTAATAAGCATAGAACAGGGAAGTAGAACAGGGTGAAAGTAAGGCTATGGTGTAAATTTGATTGGAAATGGGCCAAAACAATGCTCTTGAATTTGCTATATGGAGTTGTTATATCAGCCATATTATTTACACACCTGCTGTTGATCAAGTCAACAGAAGTGAGACTAGACATGCTGGTGGAGGAGATGGAGGAGGTATTATAGTGATTCTGAGAAAGAACTTTTCACCAGAAAAGTGGGGCCAATATGACAATATCAGATGATGTCAACCATTACTTATTGAGGAACCAGTATGACTTATGGCAGACTAAACCTTTACTATCATACATGATATTTTGACAGCGCTTACAATTAAAGTCAGCAGGGTAAAATTTTGGTGATAGGCCCTGGTGCAAATTGTTTTTGTGCCCCTACCCCCAGCCTAAAGCGCATGCTCGTGCACTTACACACACATGCACAGTCATTCGAGAGAACTGCTACTGTCACTATGTAGGCTAACATTAGAGGTGACTGACAACACACATCTATACAGTTATACAGCTAAGTCTGCCGACTCCAACCTCTAAGGCTGCGGTGGTGGAGAGTCACCTTCTGGCCGACCGGAGAAGTGTGAGACGGCATTAGTGTCGATGTTTCTTCGTTTATGGAGCTCGTTGGCATGCTTCTGATAATCAGCTTTTGCACACGTTTGCTTTTTGTTTAGGATTGTTAAACATGATGACGCTCCTCTTCAACTTTACCCACACGTCACGTCATCGCGACTTCTGTTCACAAAAACAGGAGCCTGTGGAGCTTCTGCACAGCTGGCTATTTTTTCTCCCTTCATGGGCCCCGGTGCAGCTGCACTGTTTGCACGGTCGATATTTACGCCACTGTTTAAAGTTCACGACAAGTACCCTTTAAAAGGACATCACGCACTGACAAACTTTTGATTGAAAACAGCAAAATGGGTGCAACAGACTTCACAATGGCTGGTTAGTGTTTATAACAATAAAGAACCTTTCACACTGCACAATTTTATTTTAGCACGTTTACATGTTTGGTAAGGCTCTTCAAGTTCTGTGCAAAAGAAACTCATTTAACGCATCATTGTTGTTAGCTTTCTGGTGCATGTTTTGTTTTACCAGACCTGTAATTGGTCTCTGTATCTCTAATCTTGTACACTATACTTTAGTCGACAGCAATAAAGCAGGTGTTCAGGATGTTGATGACTCCTTTTTTATAGTGGGTGATTTTAGAAATAGTATGAACGGTTGTGGACCCACTTTCTGAATCTCCATCTGTTCAGGTAGCGCCAAATCTCATTATCCACCAAGGATAGAATAAAAGGATGCTATAGTCATAACAGACGCTAAAGCACAGAGAGAAGGCAATCCAGGTCAAAGAAGGTCTCAGTTCAGCCGTGATGATGACGGAAAAGCATTTGAACTACGTGACCTCATCCGGACCTTTGCGCCGACAGATGCAGTGAGTGATCCGCCATGCAAGAGCATGAGCAGATTCCATTCTCTGCATGTCTTTTACAGCTAAAATCCCCAAGCTGGTGAAGAAGATAATGATACTTTTCACATAAATGAGGGATACACGTCTGATGCTGAGAGGAGCGATAAACCATACTTATAGCACATTGCAAGATGAAGACATTAAAAAGCTGCTGCTCTGGTATCTGAGCTGTGCGTGGACATATCATAACACACTAAACTAACAATGCAATTAAGAAGAAAAGGCCGTTAAACGTAACCATCAACTAACGTTAGGACAATGAGACTGAAAACTACAATCCAAACAGAGCATTTGATGTGCCTCGTGGCAATAAACCAGAGCATATTGACTCCAGCCTTTGAACATTTTAGTGTCGGAGAAGATTGTGTTTGTATTTCATAGACAAAACAACAACCATCAACATCTCTGCGCCATTAAATTCACCAACTTTGACCAGAAGTCTGATAAACTCTATGTATCCAACAGCTGTAACAACAGGGGAATGAGAGTGTGACATCACCTCATGGCCTGCGTTTAAATGCCCAGAATTAAATGTGACTAAAGCTTCCTGTGAGCAGAAACCATTGAGATGATGTGGAAAATCATTCATGGCACAAAGCAAACATCCAGCTTTGTAAATGGGCAGATGGCAAAAGCGGTTATACACTTTGAAAAGATATGACAGATCTGTTTATTGTGTCAAAAATGGTAGCAGCATATTTAAAGACTTAGGAATAAAGCAAGACATCAGGCGTTTGTAATTAGTGTCTTTGATTGCTGGGAGTTTTTTCTCTAAGGAACTGTAGACATGACATCAATTTAGCCGTTCTGCATGTGTTGACTCCACTGCATCGGGGTGACAGAAAAAGGATCAATTATCACCACTCATTCTGTGTTTGGCTCTGTTTCCATTTTGTATTGGCACTCACTGCCAGAACATCTGAGGGATAAGAAGTTGGCACTCATTGTGTAAAACAGAACAACTCAAGCTGTTTGAAAAGTAACAATGCAACTCAACCACGTCTTTAATGCATAGATATAGCTTTTTTTTGTAACTGCAGACATAAGTAAGCAGATGAAAATGTGTTGCATTCATCTTTGCTCAGATATACAGTTATAAAGGTATCAAAGATAAAATTTCAACAAAAGACCAATAGCATCAATACACACAATAATTTGTCAGTCTTGTTGTTCATGATCTGATGGATCTTTATGATCTTTTTGATGGAAGGAGTACTAAAAGTTTGTGATGGCCGATGCCTTCCGGAGGCATCTAGAGGTGGAAATGTCGTCCAGATTGGGTAGGTTTTATGCCTAGGATGTGTTCCAAAGTCTTTACAACTCACTGGAGAGACTTTTTTGTTTGCTGTTGAGTTGCTAGGTGCTGTTGTGGCAGTCCAGCATCCCTACAAGTGCTTACAAAATACAGTCGTCACCAGGGATGGACTGGGACCAAAATTCTATCCAGACCAGCTCATTACACTATCAGAGGACAGTACCACGTAGAAGCTGGTTATTAAGTCAGCGATGCTCGACATGTGGCTCTTTATGTCTTATTATTATTCCCCCAAAAATCCTAAAAAGGGGAACTTTTACCCCTTTTTACCTATTTCCTTTGGCCATTTTGCACCTTCCTTTGTCGGATTTTTGCCCCTTTTCAAAACTTTTGTCAGTCTTTAGCTACCTTCTGCCAATAAATGTCCTTTTTCCCCCTATTTTTTGTCCATTTTTGAAAGTTCTCTTTGACACTTTTTTATCCATTTTTTTTTCTTTCTTGAAATTTTTTTTTCATCCAAATAAGCTACCTTTTGCCTTGTTTTCCTTACATTTTGGCTCTTTTTCTTCCACATTTTTGTCCTTTTTCACTATTGTTTACCACATTTTGCCCATTTTACCCATTTTTTGGCCACTATGCTTTTGGCCCATTTTAGTCACTTTACACTCTTTTCTTGCCATGTTTTTGCCACTTTTGGACCCTTTTTGGCCACCTGTTACCATGTCTGCCTCCACTTGCTTGTCAAATAAACCAACGGCCCACCGGAACTATGCCCGATGACCAGTCCACCCCTGGTCATCATGCTTTTTTAGCCAGTGAACCAGTGTTTAGACTGTATGTTAGATCCAAAGAGATTTGTGTTCCCAGGAACTTGAAGCTGAAAATGTGGCCCACTAAGTCACCACTACTGGGATGAAAAGTAGTTAAGGTTCTGCTTCACCACAACGTGTAAGCATCACAAGGACAATTACCGTATTCTCCACACTTCCAAAAGTGTTGACAGGACCTTAGGCCTTCGATGGAAAACTTGGTTGCTCACACCTTTAGTTGTGCGAGTTGTACCTCAATTTTTAACCAAGCTCTCCAGTAATCACAAACTTTCCAAGGAACATTTTTTTTTTTTACCAATGAAGCAATCAAATAGTATTAAATGAAAATGTTGCACTCAGATGACCTTCAGTGACAAATGAGATGTGAGATCATTTTAGGTTAGGTTTATTAACAGAAGCATTTCTCCTCTACTTACTCTTCCATAAGTTTAAGCAGCGTATACCCTGCTTTAGGCTGCTAGACCTTACATATGATCTAATTATATACATTAGATGCTGTCACGTAGGTCATTTCCCTTCTGTTGTCTGTGCTTTCTTGTCCTTCTATTCTATCCTGCAGGTATCTCAGCTATGGAGCCAGTTGTTCCGGGACTGTGGCTCCCGATGCAAACCAGCTTGTGATAATACATTCTCTTCTTACAGACTGGTCGATTAAGGTTTTTGTTGGAAACAATGGTCATCTTCCAAACAATAAGGTTAAGGTTTGCTAGTTGGCAAGGCATCTATTTGTCTCAAAGTGTCCTTGGGTAAGCCATGGCACTCAAAGTGTCAATCAATTGTTAGGACCTATCATGAAGGTCATAGGTTCAAGCAGAACTTGGGTCTTTTCTATGTCCATAAATGTGTGTGAGGGTATTTGAAGTCTTTAAATGTCCCAAAGGTGTGAATGGTAAATGTGAGTGGTTGTCTGTGGTGTTTTCCCTGTGATGCACTGGCGCATTGTCCACGGTGTACCCTACCTTAGGGATCAGCACTGCCCTGTGACCCAGAACTAAAATAGGCAGAACCTGAATAAAGGAACACCTTGAATTAAACTCTATTATCTGTGTTTACCATATTGGTGCAAATCAATTGGGGCTATAAAAAAGTGTTGTATCTACACTATGTATATATGAAATTGAATTAAATTATTCACATTATACCACTGTAATCATCATCAATTTCTCTTCAGGGTTTGGGTTTGGGATTCGCTCCACCAGAGGCAGGAACCATGACTTATCTTGCATTTCTCGTTGGAGTTGAATAAGTAAGAACACTAAACATATTTTATTTACTATCTTTTATAGAAAAGTTATGATTTCCAAGTCTCTTCACACAAAATGAGTCTTTATCTGTTGATAATTTGTCTCTCTGAAGTGCAGCAGAGTCTTCAATTACACCTGCTCACTCAGGTTGAAAGTAAGACTAACTTGATTTCTTACTGCACAATTTTTGGTGTAATTACTGCCTGCATCAAGCTTTATAATTACATTCCAAGAACGGAAATGTCTTGTCTTGACAAAATCACATAGTAAACAAAGCTAGGACGAGCCTGGTCTTTACCAGCAGGAGGTCCGCTCCTGCAATCTCAAATTGGACTGTTTGCCGAAATGTTGTTAGCAAGTGAGCTGTAATCGAGTACAAATCACTACTGCAGCGAAGACAAAAATACATCGTTCTTGCAGAGTGTGTGATAAGAGAGAAACACTGCTCCACTTTGAGTCATAGACACACACACACACACACACACAGCTCCTCCCTCTGTCCTTGATCTTGTCCTTCATATACTCAAGCAAACATTCAGATGGCAGGGCAGATCCAGCAATGTAAACACAATATTACAACTACATTATTATATTAAATGCATCATCAGAAGAGGCAACATCTCCAAGCAGAAATGCCCAGTAATTTCATGGTCAGTTAAAACAGGATAAACTGGGAGTTAATTGCCTGGAAATACAATAAATGAGGCGTTAATTGAATGTTGCCACATTGACCAGCAACCTCTAACCAGAAGAAAAGCATTATAAATAGCGGACTGCGTTCAGGTTCAGGATTGTTTGGCGTGGCAGAAAATCTGAAGTGGACAGATTATCTAACATTAGGAATGCGGATGGATTACGATCAGGCTCTGCAGCACAATGGTAAAACGCAAATGCAAGCTGGGCTTCAGCACTCATTTGTGTGTGTAATTTTTTTTTCTGAAGGACAGAAAATTATTTTGTTTCTTGACGGAATATACTGCTGTGCTGCAATTCTCTGAACATGATGGAGGAGGGAACAGAGCGAAGAAGCATGGGGTGGGGCGGGGCTCATTCCCATTCATGTGAGGCATAATAAAATAATCTTTTTGATTTGCAAGCAGTAAATTCTCCTGGCTGACAGCACTGTGGTGCACATTTTCATCTGGGTTTAAATGAAGCAGCGTGTCCTTGCCTGCCTGTGTTTGTGATATCTTACTGCTTCGGACTGCTGCCGTTTCCTTTTGATGTCGAGTAACAGAAATGGCACGGATTCAGCTTTATTCATTGCACAAAGACCCCTAAGATTTGATATTCTCATTCCTGCACCAAAACAAAGTCGACACACGCTTCCTGGTTTGGCTGCCGCGATCTAGGACTTGACAGATTATATCCAGGCCCTGGTTTAACACCATAATAACTGAATCTGTAGGTCAGGAAACACTGGCTACTCGTGTGTAATCTCCCCAAGGCATAGAGTAGAGGTAATGGGACAACAAAGTGCAAGGGTATCCCTGACCTCAAACATAAAAAAAAAAAGAGTGACTTGCTTTTGGAGCAGAGCACTGAGGGACTCTAAGCACGACATGATCATCTGTTCTGCTGCCTTTAAATAAAGTGACCTTCACATTCAGCAGCATGCAGCACTACCAGCAATGACACTGAGTGGCATGTGCAAGTGTCACAGAACAACTAGGACACTCAGTGAAGGCACAATCTCAACATTGTCCTCTTACTGAACAGTGTTCACTGAATTATGCAAGCTAAGGATCTATTGGCTGGTGTTAGAGGGATGCTTTCCAAAGGTGGAGCGTAAATTAGAGCAATTAAGTGTTTGTATAAAGGTCAGCAAAGTGATTACATAAGGAAACAAGGCAAGGCAAATTTATTTGTTTCATACACAAGGCAACTCATTGTGCTTTACATGATCAAAAAGTGCAGAAAAATTCAACAGCTTAAAATCTATAAGAAGATTAAAGTCGGCAAAAAACAACAACATTTAAAATCATCAACAAGAGTGCTCAGAGAGTGCAAACCTCTGCGAAGCATCAAATATCCTCTTTGCCAGATATTGGCAGCTATCTGGATCAGTGATCCCCGTTATGGTACTATGATCATCCACACTCTGATCTGATCACATTATCAACATTCATGTTAGCATTTAGAATCTTGACCAATCAGAGTATTAATATGGGGGGCTCTTTTCACTGCCTTTGGGGTTTTTGATGCGTTTTTGGAGTCATTATGTGTGTTTTTGTTAGTTTTAGTGTAATTGGTATCATTTTGTGTATTGCTCTTACATTTTGGGTATCCATTTGTGCATTTTGTTGGATCACTTTCAGTATTTTTATTGTTGTTTTCTGTATATTCCTGTCATTTTGTGTTATTTTGTTAACATTTAGTGTGTCTTTGGAGCTATTCTGTAATGTGGTGTCATTTTGTTTGTTTAAGTGGCTGTTGTGCCTGTGTTTGTTGTCTTTTTATGTTTTATAAGTCATTTTGTGTGTTTTTGTGTACTTTGTGCATTACGTTGGGCTTCATATTGCTTCCAACTTCTTGAATTACAATTTTTGGGAATTTGCTTTGGGTTACACAAAAAATTAGAATGAGGGCCGAATGTGGCCCCCTGGGATGCCAGTTGCACATGTCTGCTTTCTATCCCCATTAATAACCATACAGTAGATCCAAATGTAGGGGCAACCTCAGTTTTTCAGAAAATTGCGATAAATGCACAATTCCGGTCTGATCCAGATAAAACTTGGTGGAGTAATTGAGGAACTAACCCAACGTAACTGAGTCTCCCTGTTGTGTCATGTTTCCCTAGTCATGTTTCACGCAAAATCCTGAGATAAAAATTGCAGACTTCCTCTCCTCAAACAGAAATAGCTATATGACACTCACTAAACCCTCCCCAATATATTTTGGGCCAATATCACAAATTTCCACAATTTTATTCGCCATAAAAGGCGTGGCTAACTGTCTTGCACAAAATGTCTCATTATGTAAGTCACTGTCACTCTGCAAATCTGATGCACAGATTTATAAAATGAATAACAAGTTAACTAAATTCATCCTGTTTGGCACGATTTCAGTATGTATCTTAGGCAATGATGACATCTAATTAAAGAAAGTTAATGGAACAAAAAAGGGTAAAACTGAATTGAGAAAACTGAAGGCTCAAATGTATATTTGTTTACATCCCCACTATGATACAAATCACAGCTGCCCAGTTTGGTTTATCTTTTGGAATTATTATTATTAATAATAATAATAATAATAATAATAATAATAATAACAATAATAATAATAAAGACAGCATATGTTTTGGTGCTTTGCCATTTTTAAGTGAATTACCCTCAGTTTGTGTTGAGTGAAGTTCTCTGATTGTCTCTTTGCTAAAGAAATCTGAAAATGCTTTATCTTTTTTTTTTCACTAGGTAAATGGCTTCCTGGCTCTTCCTTACCCAGAGCGTTCATGCAGTATAATTGTGAACAGCAGGTTCACACTGTGGAAAACACAGCATGGGGACTTGCGAGATATTCCGATCACTAACTCAGCAGAAACATAGCTGTGATGACTGCTCACTCAGCACTTTAAATGAACCGTATAAGGTGAACATGCCCATTGTTTTGAATAACTCAAAGTTGATGATGAAGACATGACATCATTGGAAAAGGATTTGGGATCATGAGCAATAATTTACAGCTTTAAACACCCTGCACGAAACCATTTTAAAACAAATCTCTTATTCTTTGATGTCCACAGAAGCCTTTTACAGTCCAGTGAGCACAACAGCAGTTAAGCCAATAGTGGCAAATCTGATGCTGTACTTGTTTTTGTTAGTTTCTTTGTTGAATCATATCATAGAACACCCACACTTCAATGAATGCTCAGTGCAGTCCATGCACTCTTTTTGTGCTTGGTGTAGGACAAATATTTAAGCATTATTTAAAAAAAAAAACAAAAAAAAAAACATGGTGTATTTATGACCCTAATTCTAAGTTTGCGAGGTTTATTGTGATGATCCAACACTTTTCACTTCCCTGCAAAAGTGTGGAAAAAGTCCATGCTTTATGTAGAGTGATTATTTAAGGATTACTTATAGAGCAGACAACTAGCAGCCCTTCGTCTAATTTTTTGTGGCACCCAATACCATCGTATACCGGTATGTACAGTATAAATAGCATAATAGACAAAACAACAAAAGAAATATACAAAAGAAACACAAGAACACACAGAACCACTTCTAAAATGGACAGAACGACAAAATAAACAAAATAAAACAAATCACTCTAAAAAACACACAATTATACAAAAAAAAATACACTATTTTTTTAAGCACACAATAGGACAATAAAAAATGCACAAAATGACAAAAGAAATACAAAATGATGACAAAGTGTGCATCTCTTCTCAAAATGACAATGCATACTCCAATAATGCTTTGGTGGGTAACATTTTAGTGTTACCAGCCATTTTGGCTGGTGAAGAATGAAACACCACTGCTGCGTCTGTTTGAATCGGCAGGCTGCAGAAATTTGAGGGTTTTTTGTTTGTGTTTAAAACGTAATGTGTATCTGGCAACACTGCTTGTTGTAGTACTCCTACATTTCCCATGAACACGATGTCGTGACGTGTCATTCAACAGTTGGCTACGTGCTTACGTTAGTGTGATTGTTGTTGTCGGACAAACAAACGGCACAAAACAAACAATAGGATCTGAAATTAGTTTTGAATTTAGCTGGAAAAACAAACAAACATGTAGAGTTATTTATGCAGATGGTTGTTCACTTCTCCGACACACCCCGACAAGTTCCATATTGCACCTATTAGGGATTGTTTCAACATTGTTTTTAAATTATATATATACAGCATATTTTTACCACTTTAATGTAATTTTGCAATCCACTGAAATAAAAACTATTAAAAAAAAACATGAACACTTAAATCTATTCTGTGGCTCATAATGTAGTTTATTTTAGCTGGTGGAAAATCTGGTTGGCTGGTAACTTTAGGAATCTACTAGCCATGCTGGCTGCTGATCTAAAATGTTCATTTAAAGCCCTGAGTGGCACACTAGTAAATACAAAAACGTGTAGAGCATAGAGCATTTTCCCTCCAAACACAATCTTATATTTACATTATGTGCCTTCATCATATCAATAATCCTATTTGTCAGTAGTTGGCGGCATGTGGCACTATAGGGTTGTTGTGCCCTGGTTGATAATATATATATATATATGATATACTGTAAATGACTCTGCTTTGAGATTTAAAAGGGACTAACTGATTGGTTTACACGGCAAACCTAATCAAACTTTATGTCACAGTGGTTGAGTCACTTAAGTAATGATTACTATTGTTGTTTTGGAAGAGCAATAAAGTATCTTTGTGCACGGATTGAAGAGATGACAAGTACAGTAACAAAGTATTTGTTCTTCGTTACCTAAGTAGTTTTTTCTGGTATCTGTACTTTGCTTGAGTATTTATTTTTTTGGCGACTTCTTACTTTTACTCTTTACCTTTTTAAACAAATATCTGTACTTTCTACTCCGTACGTTTAAAAAATATGCTAGTTTAAGATCTTCAAAGATGACGCCACAACTTTTTTCTGGTAGGCAGGTCCCTTAGTTTTATGGTTAACATTTTCAAGTTTTTAAAAATGTTAAACTCAAAGCTGCTCTGGGTTTAATTGAGATATTGCATATATTTTTTTCATTTACAAATGTTACAGTATCTGTAATGAGTGCTAAATTATCCATGGTGTTCATGTTATTTTCATGTGCCAGTTTTCTACAAGTTCTTTAAAAAATAAAAGATGTGGACTTTTTTCAATACTTTTACTTTTACCAGTCATTTTTTCAAGTCGTGTACTTTCACTTGAGTACTGAAGACTAGTACTTTTGCCGCCTCTGGTTGGGACCAATCTGGTAAGAACTTAAGTTGCTTACAATGGTTACACATGGAGCATCCATCTGCTGCCTGAGTAAGATGAACAAGCAGGAATGGAAATATGCAAATGAGACCAATCTGTAAATTACGGCCACGTCAGTAGAAGACTGACAGCTTGTTGCCAGACACTCTGCATGGTGCAGTTGGCTCTAGGTTATTACTCCCACATTTCTGTCGTAATACACACTCTGGATTAGTGTGACGTGTGCAGACTGTGTTAATCGGATTATTGCTATGTTTATCTAATGTATGCACATTAATTTACTGTGCTACTCCTTGAGGGCACATGTTTTGCAAACCATATGTTGCATGAAACTGATGATTGATGTTTCACTTGCACAACATTCAGATTTAAGCTATTCGTTCTTCAGCAGCCCATGTGTTACAATCCCTTAGATTTACAACCACCTTTGCTACTTTTGGGGAGACATTTAACATTTCAAGCCGCATCATCAACCCTCTGAGACACTTATTTTTCAAGCGTTCCCAGCGCTCCTTCATCAGGCCACTGATTGAATGTGTGTACCAACGAAACAGAATTTGTGCTCCTCATTTGTGTGTAACTCGCTATAAGTGTGTGGGCGCCGAGATTCCAATCTGACAGATGTTGCTCAAGGAGAGGTTGACGCAACGAAGCATAAGGCTTGCGTCAGTTCTTGTTGAGTCAAGGCGGCGCGGGACACCTGTGCCATCTCCAGTACCGCTGCTTCATCTCTCTGCCCAGATCTCACAGCACAGCTGCAGGCCTGATTTAACACCAAGTGGCAGATGAAGAAACTGACGAGCGAACACCAGAACCAGCCACTGACAGAGCGACTGCACATGGACGTTATTTCTGCCAGATGACTTTCTACAGCTTAGCATTGAAAGGTGCTTTCACTTATACCTTTTTGATCCGCACCACGCTCTGCTTCCCGTGATAGTCCGGTCTTTTAGCAGTGGTGCGAAAACTTACTCAAAGTCTGGTGCGGACCAAACAAGCAAAGTTTGGTCCCCTGTAGTGTGTGGGTCTCGGTCCGCCTCAAGTGAAGCCTGGGGCGTTTTTTCTGATGTGAGAAAGCAAACCAGGACCAAATATAGGAAGTGGGACCAAGTGCAGGACATGAAGTTGAAACGCAATTGTGACAAAGCAACTCTTGTCAGTGACTGGGCAGCGGCACACAGCAATCACACACACACACACACACACAGCTCACAAACATACACGTCACAAACACTTCCTCTTCCATATTACTCCCACATCATTAATTTTTTTCACTTCTCTCTCTCTTTTTATGTTTCACCTGCAGATACATTCTCGCGTCTTCACTCGTACATCCTTACCGGTGGCATGATGCCTTTGATCGCTGATGGGCACGACGAAGCGGCGTCATCTTCTCTGTGTTTATGTAGCGCATAAGCGTGGGTTGTGGGATCATGTGATTATGAGTTATTGAGTTATGAATTAACATTAAATACGTTTCTGGGGGGTTTGTTTTAGGATATCCTATGGAAAAATGCCTTTTTTTGACTAAAGTGTTGTTTTCATCTTCTTCGCCTGAGTGTTGAGAGTATTTCACTCAGACAAGAAGGAAGCGGTCCAGTATTCTGTCCAGTAGGCGACCGGCCATTTTGCCTGCGTGACGTTTAAAAAGTTTGGTGCGCTTGGCAAAGAGTAGCGTGAAAGCTAATCAGACCAAATTAAAATGCTTCCATTACAAATGCGCAAAATCTAAATAGCGCAGTAAAAACAGGTTTTTACGCTTTCACGAGGAGGAATTTCAGACCTTTCGATCTTGAAATATGGAAACACTTTTTCTGCCAATACACGTCACACATGACCACTTCTCTCTGAGAAAACATGGCGCGATACGTGTAAACAGAAGAGGAGATCGAGACATCTCTTAGTATCATACTTAGAAACTACTACTGCCACATTAGAAGTGAAACAACAAAGGAATGTGGAGTGTTATAAGGAGGTTTGGAGCGTCTGTGTTCCTGCGCCGAAGTCTCGCGGGATGAGATTTCACAAGAGTTACGAGATTCCTGGCCAAAAAAAACCTTAAATGAAAAAAACGTTCAAAGCACAATTATACGTTGTCTACATTTAAAAACATTGCTATAAATCGGTATATATGTGAAAGCACCCCAGAACTAAGATTTGTTTTATTGAAAAAGCCTAGCATTTCTAAAGAAACATGGTTCTTAGCCTCTGCTACTAAAAACCTAGGAGTCTATTACTCACAACATGAATCATTTTGAAAATATTAGAAAAATTGCTAAACTCAGACCTGTTGCTTTTATTTCATCTAGGCCGGACAAATTGAGAACATTTATTCAATAGTCTTCAATAGACTTGTGTGGATTTGAACAATTGTTACAACGTGGCTGCATTGGTTTTGGCCTTGGTTTAAACTGAGAAAGCAACCATTTTATTCGACCAACCACAGACTTCTTGCCACACTCATTGTCCAATATGACGAGCAATCCCACAAAATGGGACGTTTCACAAACGACCCCCAACACAAAAGCAAGTTATCACTGCGACTCACATGACCAGCAGCATGTACAGCTGTCAGATGCCATCAGCTCAACCGGGTCCAGACGTCGGGCCATGCCAAGCTGCACAGTTTCTGGAGGCGCTGCTCCTGAATGTATTTTTAGCCAGTGCCACCTTACAGCCTGGTCACATCACATCTGTGCAGCGTTGGCCCCTCCCCTCCCCTCCCCTCCACCCAACAGTGCAGCGTGCCCTTTTACCAAGTGCCCCGGGTCAGACTGATTTACTGTGATGTTTCAGAAGACAGAGACACATGTGATGCTCAACCGAAATACTGTTTTTTGTTATTCACCAAGACTCAGTGCAAACTAATAAAAACTACACAAAAAAGCTCTCAAAGAAATACTGACGTCCCCGATTTAACCCTTTGTCAGAAGCATCTATAAATTAATCTAAATGCTTCTTTTAATTTCACAAATTTTGTTGACTTGACTAAAAAAAAAAAAAAAAACAGGATTTTGATGAGACTAACTTAAGATTTAAGCCAATTTATTGAAATTATCAGAATTATTATCAATCTAATAATATAATGTTAACATAAAACAAATATTTAATGTACTGATAATGTTCTGCCTCAAGCTCTGAATAGCTGAGTTCCCTTTGTAGTATTTTGTGTGCAATGTAACCAAATTAGGAACTTTCTTCCTATATTTGGGGACATTATTTAAAATTCTGTGGTGTTACAATTTCACAAACATGAAGAAGAACACCTTGATTGTTATGTTGTTTTATAGCTAGCAGATGCTACAAATAACCTTTTAAAGGGGACATATTATGAAAAATCCACTTTTGATCACATTTTTTTGATCACATATGTAGTAACTTGAGTGTCCACTCGCACACAAAGTGTGAAATATGTTTTTTGAGGTCTTTGTAAGTCTTACATCACAGATAAAATTGCTCCGTTTCAAATTTTCCAGATTTATGACGTCACAAGTCAAATCGGGAAAAAAAAATACCCTCCCCTCCGCTGGTAACTCCTCCCATTGACTCCACCCCCAACCTGATAAAAACTTTGGAGAAGGTCTGTTTTTGTTTTTCACGCTCGCAAAGGAGTGATGGCTACCGGTAAAACTAAATACAGAACTTTCCCGCTGCCTGTACCGTGCCTTTACAGTGAACGTACACTGTAGTGTAAGCACTATGTTCATGCGGAAGTGTACTCCGCTCTTGAGGTTTGGCGCATTGGCGAACATTGCCTCATATCGCTGATCTGACGTGTTTGTGACACAATCTGACACAGCGGATGGAGAAAACAAATGTTTATCACCTTAAATGCACTATTCCTGTAGTTAGAAGAGCAATGGAAGAGGAGAAAGTGACTTAGCAGCTTAACACTCCGGTGAGAGTTTGAATGACTGCTGAGATGCACGGACCCTGAAGCGCTAAGACGGACTCAAAATAATAATAGCAGCAGACAAAAAAAATTATAATAATAACAACAGCCGCTTCAATAACCATGTGTTTTACTGTAATGTGCAGTTTTTTGGGTGAAAAAATAACAGTGTGTAGATAGCAAAAATACAATTGCTTTGGTGATCACTGATCACCCTGTAAACGAGCGAGACATGAAGTGAGTGAGCGTCTATAGACACGCCCAAAAAAAACGGCCCAATTTCAGAACTACTCTGAAAGTCACTTTTCAGAGGCTAAAACTCTGGAAAACAGGCGAGTTTGGGAAAATAAACCTCAATTACTATGTTTTTGGGGTTCTTAGAACAAATGGAGATCTGTGAAAAATTGCATAATATGTTCCTTTTAAATTAAACATGAATGAAGATATGAACTTTAGAACTTTCGCTAATAATGAGATTATTTTATTTTTTATAACTGAAGCAGGATCAGTATATTGATCCAGATCCCCTCCAAAAACTAATGGAATCTCCCATGCTGTAAGGTCTATCTTTGATTAAAATGTTGTAAAAATCTACCAAGTACTTTGCACGTTATCCTGTTAACACTCAAACAAACATGTAAATAAATAAAAATCGACACTGCTATCAACAGTCTTAATAAAAAAGGCTTACACACAGAGAACAAAACACTGCTAACAATGAGACACTCAACAGAAGAACAAACACAAGCAGTAAAAGGAGCAAAAATAGAAACTGCTCAGCATCTCTACAGCCTTCAGCTCTGCAGGGGAAACAGGACTTCTCAGGCGCTGCGGCAGACATTAACCCTGAGGTTGATTTCATTTGAATAGTGTCAGGGCTCGGAGGATTCCTCCTATCAGCTCCGAATTCGCATCCCTCGGCTCTGCCTCTCGCCTGGTGTCATGGACCAGCATCCAGCCACGGGACCCGGAGGCGACTTCATGCACCGTACGCCTGGTAATCGATTTACCAAAAGCAGGAGGTTGTGTCTCCGTGGGCAGCTTCGACAGTTGTTTTCTTGCTAGATGGTATCTCATTACAAGCAATCACTGTCAACACTTGGCACCACACGGGACATCAAAGGTAGTGGATTTAGATCTTCTTGGTTTTTTAATCATTTGTGATTTATAGATAAAAATAAAAAAACAACTAAAAGCACAACACAACCTGTAGATAGATAAATAAAAACTGCATTAAAAAAAAAAAAAAAAAATCAGGGGGTTTTATTAAAAAATAAAAAAAATCTTACTTTATGACCAGTTTTTCAGCTGAAGCCATTTTATTTTAACGCACGCTATCTGCCAGCATGTGAACACAGTGGATCAATCATGTGTATTAGTAACCTCCCCTCCACAATAAGAGACCTCCGCAGGCAAATGCAACATAATTCAATAAGGCTTTATTGAACTGGGACACAGGCTTTACAGTCATTGATTTAACCATATTATGCTAGGTCTTCTTTTTTTTTTTTTTGCACTTTTGATTAACCCTTTCAGCACCAGGAATGTTTCAGGAAACTATTAAATGCTTATATGAAGGATTTCAAAGACTGTAGCTTGAAAGCAGAGGTGAAAGTAACTAATTACAAGTACTCACGTTACTGTAATTGAGTTGCTTTTATGGACACTTGTACTTTTTTGAGTATATTTATGAATCAGTAATTGTGCTTGTACTTAAGTACATTTTAAAAGAAGTAAAGTACTTAGTTACATTTCTAAACTCAACCTTAATGGAGTAAATTATTTGAAAAATTGGCACTTTAAACCAGGGGTTCTCAACTGGTTTCACCCTGAGACCCACATTTTGCCACAATAATTAAATGCGACCCAATTTTTTTTAATTCAACCAACCAAAATGAGTTTTTTTTAAAATACACACATACATAATCTTTTTGAAAACATAAATCTATACACTTTCCTGTGCAACATGCATTTCACACCAGGCCTGTCAAAAGACACGTTTCTTTCAAAATAAAAAACAAGTCTATCATGAGAGTAAGTAATTTATTAATTAAAATGTAATATATTTTAAGTATTTATTTATTTTTGACCAGCTGTCCACAACCCATCCAGTACAGGTCTGGGACCCACTTTGGGCTCCCGACCCACCAGTTGAGAATCGCTGCTTTAAACCACAGTACTGACCTCAGGTCAACAGTTTATGAGCATAATCCATATGTTGTTGGTTGTGTCATTTCTGATCAAAGCCACTTTCTATGGTTCATGTTGGGTTTTCTACCTATTATGTAGTTACCCACATGGGACATTTGATGTGTTTTTGAGATCATAAATGTAGCTTTATTTATTTATTTTTTACACTGTTTTTACATCATTTTGTGTCTTTTTTTTTAGATGTTTTGTGTGTTTTTTGTTGTTTTGTGTGGTTTTAGAATCTTTTTGTAAATTTTGAGAAGCATTGGTTTATATTTTGTGAGGTTTAAAAGACTACTTTTTTTTTTGCTATTTTGTGTTTTTGGTTTTTGTTGTTTTATAATTGCAATATGTTTCTTTGGTGCGTTTTGTGTGGTTTTTGTTGTTTTGTGTGGTTTTAGAATAGTTTTTTTATGTTTTTGAGACGTAATGTGATACATGAGATGTTTACTGTATGCAAGGGAACCATGGCAACAATAAACGTGGGGGGTGAAAGTAACTTTTACGTTGATTACTATTTAATTGAGCTACTTTTTACTAATACCTGAGTATTTTATGCATGACATACTTGTATTGGAGTACAATTTCAATCAAGTGACTACTTGTACTTGAGTACGACATATATCAGTACTCTTTACACCTCCTACAATAAGAATAGGAACAATTATCATTCAGACAAGGAGTTACCATAATATTCTTGCGTCTTTTGATTTATTATAAATATTTTGTGCTTAAAAAGCGTATTGTACCAACCCATTAACACATTGTAATGCTGCTATGTTTAGCAGAAGTAGGAAACCATTGAGCAATAGTCTGATAATCTGTTCCTCCACTCTCATATAATACAAGCAATCATTATCACCATCATAATAATCCTTCGCAATAATCACCATTGTTGACGATTTAAAGGCCGGCTCCATTAGTGGCTGTGGACCGGACAACCTAAAGACTGTGGTGGAGAGGAAAACTCTGTATAAGTGAATAAACAAACTGTTATCCATCATGGATGACCCCCGGCATCCACTCCGCCACCTTCTGCTGGGACAGCGGAGCCTCTTCTCCAGAAGGCTGCTGCAGCTCTGCTGTCATTGGTCACATTATAGGGACTCTTTTCTCCCCTCAGCCATCAGGCTGTTTAATAGAGCACTGAAAGACAAGTCCTGGTGGGGATGAACTGCAGAGTTATCTCTCTCTCTCTCTCTCTGTAAATACTGTTCATTTGCACAGTCTCTCTGTGTGTCTTTGTTTTAGATGTGGGCTTAACTTGTATATGTTTTTTGAAGTTATTCGTGTTTGTACTTCTTTCCTTTTCTTTGTTGTGCTGCTGAAATGAATCTATGTATCCATCCGTCGTTACAATAATTATCACATGGTAATTTGCCAAGTCCCTCTTGAAAAAGAGACTTCTAATCTCAGTGAGGCTTTTATCTGGTTAAATAAAGGATATAATAAAATTGCCATCATCACAATCACTATCTTTACCATCGTCATCGTCGTCATCATTTGGGGTGTGCATTACCTGATGATTCCAACGATAGGGTACGATTCACGATTTGCATGTCACAACACAATATATCCAGATACTAAACAATACGCTATACATCGCAATACCAATAATTACAAATTTCACCTTTACAAGTACAAAATGGTATGAAACACAATTTCTTTATTTTTTTTTTAATTTATGAGAACAAGTTAATGGTAATTCACGTACCAATATCAAAAACAAGTGGTAATTATATTTTTCCAAAATGTTTAACTTTTGCTTCTACAACAGATTCAGATTTTTTTTTTTTTTTTAAAGTAACCACATACATCTATAAAAGTGCCCAGTATGTTTTACGAAAATAAAGTGCAATAAACTTCCAAGCTAAAATGCAGTGAGGAGTGAGGTAGTTTAACACGGTCTGATGTGGTTCACTGACACCTAGTGACCGGGCGTTACGTGCTATGCATATGTTAGCGCAATTTTTTCGATAAAAAACATGATTAAAAAAATCGATCTGGACATTTTTTGGATCGATACAATAATCGCGCGGTGAAATATCGCAATATATTGCTGAATCAATTTTTGGTTACACCCGTAAACATCATCATTATCAAAATAAACATCATTGTCATGATAATTCCAATTATTATTATCGTTGCAATACTCATCAACACCATCACCGTCATCACAATCATAGCCACAGTAAAGTACATTTCTAGTCCTAGAGAACCACTGTCCTGCACGTTTTAACGCACCAGAATCTAATGAATGCATCATCATTTAGCTTTGTGAAAAATCTGGCAAGAAATCTAAAACAAGCAGGACAGCAGCACTCTGGGATCATCAAACAACAATGAGGCACAAATGCTTGACACGTCCACCTTTATGAAAGGACAGAGCAGAAATAAGTACAAAAGCCACCAGAGAATCAGACATATCAGCTGCAGCAGTGAAACAATGCATATCGACCAGTAAATGTCAGGACGTGTGATTCTGTCAGACACGTTATGTTGTTCTGATGTACATGACAGGGAGGACTGCGATCTACACGCACAGCACTGTTCTATTGTTCACTGGTCTAGAAGCGTGCCTGTTTATCTCTAAGCTATTCAGACACACCCCAGGGAGGAGAGGAGGTCACACCGGTGTTGGACACACAGGAAAATCTATTGGCACAAAAGCTTTTCTGTGAGAGAGTTTGGGGCGGATGGCAGTGAGCAGGTCATGCACAGATTACAGAAGAATGAAAGGTTCACCAACGACTCACATTGTCTGTGCGGAGCTTCTTGGCAGGACAGCCTCCATCCACGGGATGTAGCATGTAATACAGCCGCACTTTGTTAGCGTGTTTCCGACTCTGCAGGGAGAAAAATGTCAAATAAATTAGATCTCAGACAATTACATCTGGGGATGTACAGTATAATGTCTGTCCCTAATCTGCTCTCTTTGTTGTGCCTTTCAAAAGTACAAAAGGTTTTTCTCCCAAAAGTAAGTATGAACTGCAGGAAAACCTTTATGTTTTAGCAACAAACATTTTAAAGCAATATATGAGGGGCCAATAGGGACATTATTCAGAAAAAAACACTCACCCACATATATGAAAACGCTCTCACACACACATCAAATTTATCCTCTCACGCATACGTATAAAAGTGATTATCCACATATGTACAATCACGCACGCACATATGTACAATCCTGCAACGCACGTATGTAAAATTGTGCACGCACATACTGTATATATAATCACGAATGCATACATATGAAAAGCTTTCACACACCCAACTGAGATTTCAGTGTAACCGGAAGGTACGCACACAATTTTACATATGTGCGTGAAGGATTCTACATATGTGCGTATGCGATTCTAATTATGTGCATACGTGATTATTCTACATATGCGGGTAAGCAGTTTGATATCGGTCCACGAGAGAATATATTTGGTGTGTGTTTGACAGCGTTTTCATATGTGTGTGTGTGTGTGTAGGAGTGTTTTTTTCTGATTAATGTCCCAACATTAACCTTGTCTGCAAGATGGATTCTGGTGTTCACAAACACTAAAAAGCTAAAACAAATCATGGTGGACAGGCGCTTCGCCCAATCAGCTTCAAGCATTCTGTTCATGTCCCTCCCTGTTTCCGAAAGGATTCGCCAGACACATAACCAGATCAATGTGGAGAACTCGAATTAGGGCTCTTGCCAGGTTACCCCAACATAGCAATATGTGCAAAATGTGAACATTTGAAACAAAAAAAAAAAAAAAACACTCTTTAAATATTTCAAGAAACAATAAAAAGCCAATAATAATTCAATCTATTTACATATTTTTGAAATGAAAATGTAACATTTACATATGAGTTGAAATGACAGACCCACACAGACATCTCAGGGTAATTTAGGCTCAAGTAATGTTAGGAAGTGACATTCAGGGGTCACAAGCGGATGACTGTAAACAAACTGTGTAATCTGACATCTGTCTATCAGTGCAGGAAGTTTCCTGACTTTGAGCTACAGCAGCTCGTCTGTTGAGGTATAACTTACTTCTAACGTGAGCCAAGGTCGCACGTGTTAAAATGGCTGACGTCAGGGCAGCACATAACCCAACATACAGACCTTGGGTTCGACTTCTGAGGTGGCAGTGAGACCCTGCTAAGAGTTTGCATGTTCTCCTAATGCTTGCTTGGCTTTTGTACAGTCATAAACCGACATGCTGCAAACCGACATGACAAATGTTGACTTATGTCAATATACCAGGCATATTAAGGTGCTTAGAGATAACTTACAGTGAGCTTTGATGGCAAAATTTCATGCATGCAGGCGTAGTTTCAATATCAGTTATGTCTATTAAAATCTCTGAAATAACTATAGTATTGAATAAGTGTCTGTGTCTTTGCCCTGTTATGTAACTAAAGTAAACTGGGATAGGCACCATCAGCACATATTGTGCAGCTCTTTGTTAATAAATGTGGCATTTGGCATCAGCAAATTTAACCCAGAATTTTATTTGTCGTATATCGCCATTTTGAGAAGAAATATCGAGATATGAGTTTTGCTCCATATTAACTCCAGCAGATACCTTTGGCTAAATTTAGTCCAGTTTGACCTCAAGTGAGCTGGACAACAACAACGCCAACAAGAATTATCTAAAGAAATCGATATAGAATTACAATTCTGTTGCCAATGGTTGTAATTTGTTTGTTTTTAGCCCTCGTGGCCCTCTTTTAGTGAAACCCTTTTTCACTAAGTCCCCAATTCCTGTTTTGATTCTTGTGTTAACTCATTCTGTCTTTGTGTTCCCATGTATTCCACCTCCCAGGCGTTTGGGTTGTGAGGAATTAGCGCCCTCATATTTGGCACCCAGCTGTAGCCCATTCCTAATCCAGCCTCCCTCACTATTTAGCTGAGCGTTTGAACAAAGAGCACTTGGTGTCTCATTGTTGTTTCATGTGATTGCTCCTGCTCTAGTCCCTGTGGTGGTTTCAGTCTATCTTAACTTATGATTAGCTGTGTTACCATTACTGCAACACTACATCATCTCCTAATTATCCTGCGTTAAAAAAGCAGCAGTGGTAAAAGCCTTGTTTTCATAGCACAGGTAAAAAGGTCAAGAGCGATTAACCAGCGTGAAACTGTTTGATGTTACAATTATGCAATCTGAAAGGATTTATATTATTTTGTGAACACACGCTCCCTTTTCAGGGGTTAGACTGAACTAAAAACCACAATAAAATAGGAAAACAAGCCCTTAAATGAAGTGCCCACTACTGATCCCTAATGCTGAACAGTTGATAATTAGTGGCGGTTCACTTGACGTGAAGCAGCCCATCGATCCCTGTGGATCTGATAGCCCAGTCAGTTCAGGGGAAGGATTTGGGTGAAGAGAGTTGTTTTATCTGGAAGTGACTCCACTTCAGGATGAGAGGCATCAGATGTCAAGGAAAAACCATACGAGGGAAGGATGAGGCATGAAGGAAGGGAAGGGTGACTGTCGAGGGCCGCTGTCATCAGAGGATGCCCGAAATGAGTTTTCATGAGATAAGCCAAGTGAGGCGTGATGCAGCATGGACGAGTGCCCGGTGCTGTACTCCGTCAGGCAGAAGGACAGCCGTGGGCTTTACTTTACAAGGGCACGACCCACAAGTTCCCCTCTGTGCTCAGGGGAGCCCAGTGAGAGCACGGTTTGTTGGTTTCTTTGAAAAAGGTGTAGCAACCTGAGCTCTGCAGCATCTTTAGGGCCAGAAACCAGAAAAAGGAGCTTCAGAAGCAAGAACTGCTGAAAGTGAACCCAACAGACACTGAAACCGTGCTGGTATTACGTTTGTCTCTAAAATCTGTATCGAAGATAAACTATAGCAGGGCTCACCAACCTTTCTGAAACTGTGAGCTATTTCATAGGTACTGAATAGTCCAGTTTGACAAGCACTTGTTTTTTTATTTCATTTGAAAAATAAAAAAAATTTATTAAGTTTTTTCAACAGACCATGTTCAGTCAGATATGTTGCAAAAATTTACATAGTCAGTCAATTACAATCATGTATTTTTTTTTTACTACTGCACTTTTACATTTGTTTTTATGCAGGTTATTTGCTCAATCTAGTTTTTTATTTTATTTATTTATGAAATATGTTACTTGCAATATGAAACATGTTACCTTTTCACTGTTAGTTCCTTTTATACGTGAACTAAATTTCCTTTTTTTGTTTTCTTAAGCTTTTTAGCACACAATGTCATTGTTGTTGTTGTTTTTTACCTGCATATTTAATCAAATTTGATGATTGTTTTTTATGCAGGTGATTAGCTAATCTAGTTTTTTTTTTTGAGGGGGGGGGGGCTAATGGGCACAGGTGGGGCTTGAAAGTTCTGGACACTGAGACAGAATATAATAGACACTGTTTAATCACTAACTGTATAACATTTATGGTTTAGATTTCATTAGATTTTGCATCTCCTCATCCTAATACTTTGCATGTTCTGGCAGAGATTTCACATGAGATGTTCATCAGAGGCAAATGCGCTAAATAGATAGCTGGCTTTATTTCGCTCATTTGAAAGACTCAATACTCAGTGCAGAGCATTAGCAGATCAACTGCATTTTATGTTCGAATGAGGCTCTTTATTAGTTTTTTATGCACACATTCAGAAAGCGTACAGATAGTAAGTAGCAGCAGTAGTGCATCTCGTACTGCGTATAAATCATCTGTATCTGTATTTAACACTAATCATGAAGGAAGGCATATGTGATAATATAAGTATGATGTTTTTTTTTTTTTTCTCTGTGACTGCACAGGACTGAGGCAATATCGAGTTTAACATTAATTTCCAGGGATGTCACTGGCAATATGCAGCGCACAGACATCATTTTATGCTTTTCATTCATCCCCCTAAAATCCAATCAAGTCGCTGTTGTGTATTTTTAGCTACAATTAATTGCACTTGGGTGCTCAGGTGTGGAATCTCGTACAATACCCTGAAGTGCCTCGCTTTTTTTTTTTTTTTTAAACCCGCTGAGGTATCACCTGCTCTTCGCAGCAGAGAGCCACTTGGCTTTCTGCTGCGCAAACATATTCTAGCTCCAAGTTGGAAAGAAATGTTCCACTTCGGTGCTCCAGCGTGGGAGAGCTCACAGAACAAGTTACAGTGGCTAGACTGGTGGAGGGATATTTGCACATGTGCACATTAGAAATTTGACCAGTGTGGGCAATCTCTACTTCTTTTTTTTTTTTTTTTTTTTTTTTTGCAATTATCACTAATGTTAGTACTGTGTTTGGCAATATTAGAAACAGACGTGAATTTTTCAATAAGGAGACTCCAGGGTGCTGTGCAGATTATTGCATTTTAGTGCCGTTAGCTTCCAGTTTACGATGGGAAATGAAGCTTCACTAAAAGATTGCAAATCAGTCTGAATCTTACAGATCACTCACATGTTAATGCACACATTTCCCCGTGTGTGTTCATTTATGCAACCATTATTCAATGTTACAGCATGCTTTATTAAAGTGGTAGTGAGAGAGATCAGCTGTCAACTAAATGGCTTTTCATAATTATTTTATAGTTTTTTTCCTTGAATGAGATGTGTTTTATTCATCCTGAGCCGGGAATCAATTACAAGGTCTCGGAGCCCCTTTTTTTTCCCCCCATCTACTGTACAACCGTGGGCTGAGCAGTCCAACACCCTACTGTATAATTACACAAACTTATTAATTAAAAGGAGAGTTTAGACCAGAACAAATGAAGACGCTGACAAAGTGAAAAACAAACATAACACATTTTAACGTCTGAGAAATATCGATTTAGAATATGCTTGGAGTCAAATGTAATACAGCTTCTGAAGTGTCTATTGAGCTCTTTAAAATATAGTTTATCATGTTATTGGACGTAACTTGACTAGTGAGAGTCAGACTAGGCAGAGAAACGTGACAAATATGACAGATTTTATTGAAATTTAATATGCTGACCAAGCACTTCCAGACTGAGAACACACAGCACAACACTGTTTTAGTAGCTGCATTTCCATTGCCCTTGGAAAAAGAAAATCTAAATAGCACAATAAAAACTGGTAATGAAAACAGCTGAATTTCGAAAAAGGACTCAAATATCTCTAAAATGTTTTTACGCTTTCATGAGGAGGAATTTCAGACGTTTCAATATTGAAATGTGTCACAAAAGCGCCATGGAAACACATTTTCCGAAAAATACACGTCACAGAGCGTGATGTGCATGCCTACATGGTCACATGATGTGAGGTACATGGTCACACAAATACTGCTCTCCGAAAAAACATGGCACTGTACGTGTAAACAGAAGAGGGACATTTCCTAGCATTATAGTCAAAAATCATTACTGCCACATTAAACGTGAATAATAAAGGAATACAGAGTGTTATAAGGAGGTTCTGAACATCTGTCTTTCTGCAGCAAATCTCGCGGGGTGAGATTTCACAAGAGTTACGAGGCTCCTGCCCAAAGCAACGTTCAATGGAAACACGTTCAAAGAGCAATTATACTTTGTCGACACTTAAATATTGCTTTTTTTATGCTAAAATCTGAAATTGAAACCCAGCTAATGATGCCCAGCCACCAAATTTGTCTGTTTCCCAACTTAAAGCAATATATATAACTTTATTTCAGACACACAATTGGTCCATAGATTAAAATAAAAAGTATAAAGGAAATACAATACAATGTATCCTACCCATCACATGAATGCACTTTAGATGAATTGAATAATAAAATGTTGCTAACTTGTGTAAGAAATATTTCTGGAGGAATTTATATCAACTTTTAGCTTCAAACATGCATAATGTTGCCTTATAAGTGGGCATCGCCATTTTGGAGAATTTAGCCAATCAGCTTTAGCTTATCATGTTTTAATTACAAGAAGCCCACTATTCGTATTTCTGCTTCAATAACAGTGAAATGTGTCATCCAGTTCCTTGGACGTTATGATGTTATTCCTAAACAGATTAGGAATATTACAGTGTATGGATTTTGACATTGCGCTTACAAGGAAAGGAGGAATGGGAATTTGAAAATGCCTGTGGGCGCAGCATGTGGATGACACTATCATCTATCTTAACAAGGAAGACGCCTTAAAACGGGCAAGTCTACGCTACCATCAGAACAATCAGATGCATTTAACAAACCTAACATATTTTTTAGGTTCTTGTGTACGTAGTTCTTGTGTACGTCATCCAACAAACACATCCCTCTAAACTAGAACGCTTCAATCTGATGATCCGTACGGTATGGTAAAAAATGTGTAATGTGGAAGGTATCAGACTGCAATCTCAGTGAGGTGATGATATGGTCGTGGGATGGATTGGTTATGCTTTGGTAGTGAGACAGTCTGGAGCTTACCCAGTAAAGTGATGACCTGGAACAGAAATGGTGTAGTTTGTTGGACTGGGGGCAGCTATTTTAGTGTTTTAATCTGGAGACCATGAGGTTAGGTTAGGTGGTCTGATGGGCTGGCCTGCTACATTGTGAAGGTCAGAACTTGGCAGGTCTTCATTGTTATGTTGATCTGTTTACGGGTGTGACATTTACAGCCTATGACTTTTCGTGACTGCATAAAAACAGACAGAAACTACGATATTCACTACCGGAAATGTAAATGCCAATATTGTTATCAATTTATTAGTTGTTTTGTTTTTAACAAAATCAAGCAGAATTTGCAAAATGACAATGTATACCCTCACATGCATATTTCAGGCCAATATCACCCATTTGTGTGCAATTTCACCCCTGTGAATTATAGGGATGTGAATCTTTGGGTGTCTTACGATTCGATTCCGATTCTTAGGGTCACGATTCGATTCAAAATCGATTCTCGATTCAATTGATTCAAAAATTGATACAATGCATAGTGTGTTAAGGCAAATTATGGCATCAAAACATTGCAGTTTGTATAAGATAATTTTAAATAAGCTGATTCCAATGATGTAATCATACATAGGCTAACTTAAGACACAAGGTAACATTTATTTATACTAAACAAATAAAAACTTACTTACTGTACAAGAAATTATTTGTATAAATAAAATTGCCTAAATAAAAGCTTCGGTCAGCTGCTCCTTTCTTCCAGAAGTAAGTCTCAACTTTGTGACTACAAGAATAAGATATACAAAAAAAAAAGGTGGCATAAGAAAAGGAGTGGAGGGGGCCTAGGGGGGAGGTGGGTACCGTGGCCCCCTCGTGTCTGCTGGGTTGGGCCCCTCAGCCTCTTAGGGCGCTGGGGCTGCCGGCTGAGCTAAACCCTCACCTACATGTTTTGGGAGAGTATCAAGCATTTCCACAATATTTTTCACTTAAAGATGATGACCTATATTGTCAGGCAAGAGAAGAAAAATTGTGATCTACATACCACCCTCATATGTACATTATTTGTTACATTTCCGAATAATAATGAACAGTGTTTTATTTCTTAGCTATTTTGATAGGCCATGAGCCGAACAAGTCCTGGTTTTTTGTTAAACATTGTTTAAACCGGATATAACCCTTGTCGAGTCATTCTGCATTTAAACTCTTAGAAAAATTCCAATGATTTCTCTTATGAGAGTAAACCACTGAAGATGAACCTAAACTACTGTACATTTCTACAGCTATTCTGTGTGACATGCTTAAATGAACTTGAATGAAAACCTGCATGCTTTCACATGATCGAGGCTGAAGAATAATCCATACTGCATTACTCCCACATCAGTGAGTTGATCAGAGGTGGTCAAGCCTCAGGCAACTCACTAGTTACCTCAGCCTTTGGCTTCAGGAGACAAATACTTCTAAATTTGTCATCAAATTTACCTATAGAAAATAAATAATCAGGACAATTAATTTTACTATATATATATATAAGAGATAAAGATAGCTAGCATCTTATCAGTCACATACACCAACAATAGGTTGATAGAACAAATGTTTTTTGGAGAGCAGGAAAATATGGCTGCATATCAGTAAATATGTTAAATATTTGCTTCATTCAAATGGTCGCACCAGTGTAGAACCAGTTATCTCATTACTATTCCTCGAGGATCAATGATGTATCTATTTTATGATATAAATGGAGTCTGGGAAGTTTGAGCAGGTACCTTCTTTAATTTCAAAATCAATGCGCGTGAAAAATTCCCTGTGTTAAAAACCAACACCGTCATTTCATAACCCCAAATGTGTTGTTTAGGCTTTTGGGCAGTAGTAAAACTTCACAAATGGCTCACAAATGCACGAAAGTGAATCATAAATAATGTAAGATATAAAAGTCTGAACCAACCCTCAGTGATGAGAACTTTGATTCTTTTCAGAGAAACAGCTCAATTGGCTCGGCTCCCAATAGGCTCCTCAACATTTCTATAATAATTGATTACTAGTGTCAATAAAAAACCTTATTGTTTTAATTATACATCATAACAAATATTTATTACTTAGAATGTTTTATTTATTCGACATCCAACAGAATGCTACAATAATAAATGTTAAAATAATAAAGTTACAGTCACAGATGGATGAACTCCTCTCATGCGTCTGTACGGTTTGTTTGTGGAGCCTGTGTGATATGAAATGTTTACATGGATAAGTCTACTCTGAACAATCACATCCTGCTTTCACAATAAAATTAAAACAAATCAGCTCTGGGTCCTGTCGTTCTTAATGCTGATTCGAACCCTAACACCTTTAAGGAACCAGGCACCACATTTCCCTACTCTTTACATCACTCTAACTGCCTCCTCTTGACAAGTGCTTCACACATCAGAGGCACTTTGTTAGCTCCTTGATCCTTTTTGAAACCTCAGTACCCAAACATGGCCCTGAGTGTTTGGTGACTGAACCAATGTCCAAATACTGGCAGCTTCAGTGAGCCATGCAATCATGGAAAGTCGTACAAAAAGCAATGAGAGAAGTCAGCTATAGGCTTAGAGACACTGTGGACCCAAGCGAAGAAGTCTTACTAAAACAGTCTGTTTTAGTTAGCAGGTTTCCACGCTTTGTGACCGAGTGCTGCTGTACCCCCTAAAGTCTTACAGAATAAAGCAAAGCTCTGTTCCACATTCAGCACAATGGTACACACTAAAAACGGGTATTATCACATGAATCATCACTTGCTTGCATCAGTACAGGAAGCTGATGTGGGCTTTGGTTGAGGGATTACAGTTTGTTTATACTGGAAATCCTCAAAAGGATTGGAGCCTCTAGGAAAGTCAAATAATTGAATTTACAGTAAGTCTTAAATGCTTAACAAATGCACCATTTGAATGGCTAAAAGGTGATGGTCGCTTACGCAATTGTTATTGCACATTTAAAAATGACAGATCTAAGCGGATGTTTGTCCCTAACCGCTGCATCGGAGTGCAACGACACAACTGGTAGCTTAGCTTTTCTAAAATTGAGAAAGAAAAAAACAAACTGAAAAACTTGACCCTACTAAAACTGGTCTGTAATATCAATGGATTCAACTCAAAATCTCCAGTTTGGATTCACATCGCCTCCTTCAAAGTCCTGAAGAAGTTGAAAAGGAGAAGACAATAGTGTGTAGAGAAACTGCTTAAGCTCTTCTTCGTGTCTGCATTTAGTGAACTGTTAAGGTGAGGATTTTTTTGCGTCTGTGGGTATCAGTGATTTATGGGTAGAGTTGACCCTAGCCTGAAAACGGTAGTTAAAATATGTTATATGCACTACTTAATTTGTAAATCAACAGGTCCCACAACACAGCCCGGGTGTTGTTACGGCAGTAAAACAGAAAAAAATGCCACGGAATAAAAACATTTAAAGCGCCTTTTGCTAACTAAATGGGCCAATAACAACACGTGAACACAGCCAATTAACATAAATATTTAACAAAAGAATGATGAATCAGCCAGGAGAAGCACGGACAATCGCCCGTGACGGAGTGCATCCATCTCTCTCTCTGAGTGACAGCTGTAAAATCTGCCATGTTTCAGCACCACGGACAGCGCAAAACCACCGCTAAATTAGCCACAAAGGTCACCAAACTTTCAGAACACAGAGACGCACGAAAACAAAATATTTACAAACTTTTACTACACCCATACCATAATTCCTATAATGAATCAGCAGCACGGCAGAAAATGAAAATGTAACGTGTGCTGACCTTTATTTGTCCAAAACAGCAAAACAGCATAAAAAAAAAAAAAAAACAGCCATGGAGTCATTTGTATCCTCACAAGTTTTTCACTTGCAATTTTTACTGCAATGGACTTTTTACTGGGATCACCTCCAAAAACATACCTTCAGAACAGTGCCGCAAGAATCCTAATGCAAGTACGCAAGTATGAGCATATCACTCTCATTCTATGCTCCCTCCACTGGCTCCCAGTGGAGGGAGTATAGAGTCATCCCTCTCCAAAGCTCCACCCGCACCCTTAGATCGTCCAGCGGTCGGCTCCTCCAGGTCCAGTCCACAAAGCTCCAGGTTCTCCTGCATTAGCAACATTGCTACAGGTGCTGCTACTCACTACGCTAACTGCTGCTGTGCTGCTCTTTTCTGCAATTCCCACAGAAACAACCTTGGACTTCTTTACCTCAGGCCTAGCTTCAATTATTGGCCTAAAAAAGCTCTTTAAATCCAACTGCCTTTTTAGCCATTTTCTACCATCTTCCAAGCTGACAGAGAAACTATTTTTGAGCATAATCACACTTTAGACTGTAGGAGACCATGTCTGTGACTTGTCAGATACCACAGCACCCCTGTTGACTACAGGAACAGCGAATTGAACCATTTGTCTTTCCCCGTCCTTGCTCTCCTAGGTTGCCAGCAAGGAATTTACGACCTAAAATATCTCTGCTCTCATCTTGCTTTGAAAGTTACAATCTGTTTTCTGAGTTAAATTCACATTTATTTTTTTTTTCAAATTAAGTTTTTCATCCAAACCCACAGAACACACCCACAAACCCATGAACCACCAAAAAACAAGCTGATTGAAGCTGAAAGAATTTCACTCAAAGTCAGTTTTCAACCAGTGGTGACGATCATAAGCCTAGAAGAAGTGTTGAAACCTGCTGCGAAACCAGCCGTGAAACCCGATGAGAAACCAGCGAAAGGCTGACCAAGTCCAGAACCAGACACTTCAGACGCACTCTGTGGTCTACAACCAAGTTGAGTAACATTCAGAGCTCATCAATATCTTTAGCTAATCTTGGTGTGAAGTGTTCCAAAAGGTAAGAGATGCATGTGCAACTATCCATATAGTCCCCTTGATTCTATCAAAAGTGTCTTGTCCTTCCTTGAACCACTTTTGATACTGTCACAGAAGAGCTGCTAGTTGGACGCTCTGACCTTTACAAAGTCACTGAAATTCAAACTTTCTCATTGTTCCTTCTAATAGTCACTTGTCTCCTGATATATCACGCTGTACATACCCTTTCTTTATTACTTGTTTTAAATAAAACTGTTATTATTATTATTTGCAGTAGATGCTGCATTCAGGTTCAGTAAATGTTCTTTGCCCATGATTTATAAAAAAGGACACTGTACTGCAAGACTTTTCACTCAAAAACTAGGATATAAGAGTGAAAAATGGAAGCAGACTGATGAAAATTGCTTGATTTAACAGCGTCTTTGCTTCTGCTGAGCTCCAATTGGAACAGACCTAGCCATCAGCAAGGTGTTGATTGGGAACATGGCAGTAGGTTGGATGTGTGAGCCCGACTCTCTATGTTTCCATCATCCCCCTGTCCTCCTACATTTGTCTCACTCAAACCTGACAGACTATCCAATGTTACATATGAACCACAACCACAGGACTTTACTCTCAGATTGAGAGCCGACATCTTCCATTAATGTTTGGTCCAAATCCACAGACATGCTTTGACCCACTGGATGATAAGTAGATTATTATGGTGAGCAGGATGAGTTTTGATGCATTAAACCTTCCCTGACAAGGTTTGAGAGCAGTTAAAACACAGTTTAAAGTGAGCCCATTCACTTGCTTCATGCACACAGCACGTTTAAAAAGAATCTCTTTTACACCAGTGTTTATGTCAACTCGGCTGTAGTTGGACACCCAATAGTGACACCTGAAGAGCTGCAGAAACAGCACAGTCTAGTTAATGCACAGCTATGCTTGTTCCTGTTTAATGTGGCATGAAGGCAGCGGTTAAACTGAAGAAAACGCCATGCTGAAAACCTGTCTTTCTGTCACAACCAAACCTGAATTGTAAATATATTATGATTCTGTGGGAATATTCAAGTGCTGCGTCTTCTCGCTCAGCCCTGAGGACTTTTCACTCTGACAGCTCCTAATGTTGGAGCTCATTCCCGGTCCACAGAGCTCAAATGGCTTTTGTTCTTCTTTCCATCAGTGGATGGAAATCAAGATGATTTCTCGTGAAAATTGGACAGCTGAAAATGGAGAGAGGGTGATGGTGAGAAAGCAGGCGGTGCCTCTCTCCCTCAGAAAGACGCTGTCAGAGCAACTTGATCAAACCCCTCAAACTCAACACATTATTGGCTCTCTTTGATTTTGAAATGACAGTGTTTGTTTAGTTTAAACTGTGACACTCATCAGGCTGCTTTAACATTATTTGCACACATCAATATGCTACTATTCGAAATAAAAAACATTTATATTTTGATATAAATGTTTAAAAGTGTTGAAGCGTGAATGTGATTAGTGATGTATGAGGAAAACTTTGATTGAGACCCAAAGGTCATCTGAACTGCATATTTTTTAAGTTTAATAAAACAGAATTTACACACACAATATGTTTATTGTGGCATCGTGACACACTGTCACCATTTCTACTGTATTTAGTTTTTTAAAAGTCAATTTGAAAAACGTTAAAAAGTGTTTTGACAGTAATCTGCCATCTGCTGTGTCTCTAATGTTCTCCATTAGATTAAATGTAGAAAAGACTCCCACTTGACTGATTCACTCTAACCAACTCATCATGTTTTTTTTTCCATAATAGATCTTTTGTTTTGTTTAACAATGTGCCAATCAATATTGTAATTCTGGAATTTAAGGAATATTTTGACTACATTATAGCTACAGGTCTCCAGTCAACTCCCCAAAGTCTACTTGCATTTGACAATAGTACCTGGTACCAGCCACCAGACATGGACATGGTTCTTTGCAATGGTTAAGCAGACACCTCAATGAGAATGGCTAGGTTGGTGTTGTTAAAATAGCCTGTTATATATACACAGTATATTTCTGCATTTTATATATATATATATATATATATATATATATATATATATATATATACATATATATATATATATATATAAATGTACAATTTCTACAACACATGATCAGCAAATCTTTCTCATTGTGCTCTAAATCCAGCTCCCATTCCTATTAGTGTTTGAACAATCCAATGTTGGTGAATTCTGCTTCACAATAATAGACTGTGTGGCCACAGAAAAACAGATACTTTTTAGCCTAAAATGCAAAAAGTCAAAATGATTATGAGCCCTGTCTTTAATGGTCAGGAATTATACTAAAAGTCAAGATCACTCTTGCTTTTTGCCATCATCCATAGTCTTTGAGCAGCCATGATTGTCTAGTTGTCGGAGCTCAGGAATTGGATTAGCATGAACAGATGCCCATTTTGGGTAGAGATTGGTGGCACGGCCTCATACATGGTAACAACAGTTTTACGTTGTTTCACATTTTGGCCCCATCGGGTAAGATCCAAAATCATATTTACCTGTTTGCTGTTGTGGTGCGCGGCCTTGTTTCCTTGCACAGTTCCGCATTCACTTTGATTGACAGTCTCAAACACCGGAAGATGAAGCTAATTGGCTGGGCACACTCGGCGATAGTTTCCATTTGTATAGGGGTCTATAGGATGAAGGAGGGACTTATATACATTAATGTATATGAATGACCACCGGCAGTAGACCATAGTAAAAGACTGGTTAGGTATTTTTTTTCGTATTTCAAAAGAATCATACATACATACATCATCATCAGCTTTAAGCTATATGAATACATACATTGTACTTGTAATAATAATAATAATGCATTGGATGTTATACAGCGCTTTATCATAAACACTCAAAGTCACTTTACAGAAATAATACTTTCACTTCTTTCACTCCACACTTTGGTGGCAAGCTACTATTGTAGCCACAGATGCCCTGGGGCTGACTGATGGAAGCGAGGCTGCCATAGTGCGCCATCGGCCCCTCCGACCACCACCAACACTCACTCACACACTACATTCACACTAGGCAATGTGGTGAAGTGTCTTGCCCAAGGGCACAATGACAGATACCACTGGGGTGACTGCCACCCCACTGTGGCCCCTGAAAGTCTCAGTGGTCTCCCATCCAACTACAAACCAGGCCCAGACCTGCTTAGCTTCAGAGATCTAACTAGATCGTGCAATGACCAGCCTAAGGCTTTTCTTTAATGAAATGCTAGTTTACTCTGACAGAATCAAAATGTCCATTGCTTATTCAGAAAGTGTTAAACTCTCTGGAAGTGTTTTTCTCGACAATTTGCACTTCACTTGAGTTGCGACACTTGAGATGCACAAAGTCACTGCAGTCAACAACAACAACAACAACAACAAAGCAAGTTTAGCACCAAACTGAGCAGAAAACACCCAACAATTCCGTTCTGTCTGATGGCGCTGGAAGCACATGTGAAGACGAAGCACAGAAGCGATGGGTGTAATTCTGAAACTAAAATACTGTTTGGGATTATGAGCTGAGTCATGCATCGAGTGTGAAGGATTTCAATCTGCATCTCATGCTCTTATAATTCGACGCGCTTGGCGGGCTAATCGTGCCGCTGAAACCCGACTCGAGGTCATTTCAAACCCGTTTAATCATCTTTCAACTGCCAAAAAAAGCCTGTTTCACCTATCTCTTCTTCTTCTTTCCTTCTCTTCTAGAAAAGAGGCAGACTAACAACAGATCTGTGCACTATTTCTATTAATAACCCCTACTTTGCTGCACTGTTTCCCAGCGAGACACACTCATAATTAAACTGTGTAAATGCTGCTGCATTACAGCAGGCTAATTAAAAAGGGCTACACATCTCAGCGGTGCTGTGTTTTGCTTACATAGGAAGCTTTGGGCCACTTTTCATTGTGCCAACACGTTATGAGGCATTTTTATTACCATCTTCTTGAAACCACATGGTGCGGCTTTTCATTTTTTTTTTCTTTTTCTTTTTCATTTCATTCTAATTTCAAAGCCTAATAATGTGGCACATTTTACATTTGATTATTCATTCACCTGATTACATTCTTCTGCCTCTTTGATTGTCAGCGGGTGGCGTGATGGTTCGCTCTCATTGGGCTGCAGTAAAATATTTATGTCAGGCAAATATTTCCACTGTGGTAAAGATGCTCTGAGAGTAATTAAGTGGCAACGATGAGAGGTGTGTTCTTTTGCAGAACTGGCTGCCAAAAGCTGCTCCTTGATTAAGTAAAGTTGATCCTTCGTGAGGCAAAAAGAGGACTCATGGGTTTTTCATAAGAATCTGATTAAGTTTGTTTATTTAATGTGTTAATATCCAAGATCGAAGCGAACAAACTACTGCTGCACACCCTGAGCCACCGCGTACCGCTAAAGCGCTCCTGGGACAATTTATAACCCTAAAGGTTGAACCAAGCAGCCACGGAAAATGCAGATTAGCTCGTCAATAGTGGACAAACTCTCCAACGTGTGGTCTTCATCTTACACACACACACACACAGAGTGCTCACTGTTTCTATGGTGTGCACCTGAAGGTTTGAAAAGGTCAAACCATTGCGGAGAAAAGTCTACAAATGTGTGTCACAATGGTTGTTCAGTGGTTAGCATTAGGATGACAGCTTGAGACCTTTCTGTGTAGGATTCACATGTTCTGAAGTAGCAACCCCTACAAATGATACTGTTGCAGCAGTAAATAATTATCCCCTCAATCTGACATTACATTTTGTACTTAAACTGTGTGAACAATCAACACAAAAGCTGTTTGTTTCCTAAAGTGAATTATATAATAAAGAGAGGGAGAGAAGAGGAGCATCACTAGCTCACAGCTAAAAGGGTTTTTATGTTTATTGCAAGTGGTTCAATTAAAAAAAAAAAAGAAAAGTGTTTTAAAAGATACAAGCACAACATACTGTAAAACTAGATGTCAGACGTTTAAAGCAACACCAGATATTTAAAACAATATTTTCTATAACGAGATAATTTTACGTTATTGAAGATAGTTCCTAAAAGCAGATGTACTTGTCAGGTTGGATGGGGTGAGATGTAGGTTAGGATCTAAGTGCCAGAGAGGACGAAATGCCACTTCAATAACAAGTCGACCACCGTGCCCCAGACACAGTACGGGACTGTTGTTCATTTAGTACTGGGCTGAGTTACAGTATTAGAAAGATATTCACATATTTCATTTTCTTGGGATGAATTGCAAAGCACCAACATCAAATTGTGATGTTTAGTCCATCAGTCAACCATGTGAAGAAGAACAGTCAATACCAGGCTACAACGTATAGAGCACCTTTCTCTATTATTTAATATTGTTATTATTATTATTATATGATTACATATTGTAACAAGCCTCACTGAGTCAATGATTCTATAACAGCATGGTAGAATTTTAACAGCTGAGGTTTAAAAATACATCTGCTGAGGAGAGCCACTTTGTGTCCTCACCTGAGTGAATGTGGGTGTGAATTTCAAAGGTCAGAGTGGCGATAAAACACCAATATGTGCTCTAATGAACTAAGAGAAAAGGCTATGGTCACTGAGAATGCAGCTGATAATGATTGGGGGAAAAAAGATGTAATGTGTGAAAACTACAGCTCCAAATATTATCATATTAACATTTTGCTTTTTAGTGAAAATCGTCATCTTTCCCCGTTCTTATGAAATTTACAATAAAAGGTAGTGAAATTTAGTACAAAGCGCCACTATACAGAAGCCTGTATTGAGAGACTGCTGTGCCTCAGCAACTGATTGTAACAGAGCAATGGTTTTGGTCTGAACAGATTAATTCTGTCATTATGACACTAGAGTCTTTATTAATCTAGTTTGATTTATTTATTTATTTCAAATAAGATACTGTGATGCCGGTGAATCTAACGGCCATCTTTATTCTGTGTGGGTTGCCATGTTGGATGTTTCTGTGTGTGTTTACCACCTTGAATTAGTGGATGTGACTGCAGTGTTTGTTCCGTGTTATAAGCTGTGTCCTCACTCTCGCGTTAGTTCATGGTCGGCGGGAGTTGAACCAGAGTTAGTTTAGGTTCTGGCGGAGTGGATGCTTGTGACAGCACTGTGTGTGATTGTCCTGCTGCTCTGCAATCCTACTGTTAAAAGTGACAAAGATTCTGAAATCCATACTTCGCGTCTCATCCTCACTACAATACATTTTTTTGTAATAAGCAACTTGTAATATATTTATATTACTAGTTACTGGAATAAAAATATAATTAATTTGTATTACAATATTACCATTTTTTTTTTGAAATGTAACTGAGTTAAACTACTTTGAACTTGGTCTAAAGTTTTATTTCAAATACTTCTGCTGTTTCAGGGGCAAAAAGATGTTTTTTGTTCCCCATAAATTATATTTAACTATAACGATCATCTTGTTTTTCCTCAAATAATTGCAAACAGTGAGAAAACAAAGCAAATATGCACCTAAATTAAATATGCATGTAACTTGAGTTACTTTCATTGTAACAAGTACTATATTACCACTATTCACTTTTGTAATGAGTTACATTACTGAGTTACTTCAAAAATGAATATATTACTGCATTATATTACAAAAATAACTAGTTACTCTCAACACTGATAATAAGGGATTGGCTTTAACAAGCTCTTCATGTGTTCATGTAAGCTATGAATAAATATGACTGCGTCTCTCTTAGAGTCAAAGATTCTAAATCGTTTACATGCTACTTTAGTTCAGCCGAGACAAAAACAAGTATTCAGATTTTCTACCACAATCCAAAAACTGTAAGTGAGCAAGGTCAGCAAGAGCTAGAGTCTCTGTGCGTGCGATAAATACACTGTTTCTGTGAACGCTGTGTTTTGTTCAAATCTGCAGGAAAAGACAGTACAGTAGTAGGACTTTATCACACTGTATAGCTGAGCAGAATGACATTTTAGCGGCAAAAATAAAGCACAAACTTGTCCATAAATAAATTGCAGGTGGATCGATAGCTGACTACTGCTCTCATTGAGGATCGCAGTGACTTTTAAAGTTTAACTGAACTGTTCCATTTTGCTTTAAAGTCTGCTGGTCTCGGGGATAAATGCCAAATCTCCAAAGATTAAGGCATAACAAATGGACAGCTTTGTGCAGATCCACCCTGTCTGACACCCAAAGTCTTGCAGTATGATTAACAAATTATGAAAAAAAATAGAAAAATCATATGCAACCCGAGACAAACGGGAAGAGTGGAGAGTTACGCGGCTTCCTTAAAGGCAGATGATATCAGAGGGTGCTGTTATTAGGCCCCGTGGTCTGTTTTGCACATCTAAGGCTACATGAATATTTAGCATGCTAATTAAAAAGCCAAACACGAGAGCCGAACAGACAAAACAGTCAGGAGTGGGGTGAGATGGAGGTTCACAGAGGTGGAATCGCAAACATCCACAGCCTAAAAAAAACCAGCTTTCAAAGTCCTGACAAAAAAAAAAATGAAAACACTTTCCTCAAAACCAGACAATTTTGCTTGGTTTTTTGAGGCCATTGAACAATAATCACAAGCATGAACATTACTTGTCATATTAGCTTGAATTCAATTCAGTTATGAAAAGAAACTTATCAGTAATTAAACCACAGCAGTATATTATTGTTAAAGATGAGAAACCGTTTTCAGACCCAGTTTCTTTTCCTCTTGCAAGCTAACAATTGCTCTATGGTTTGCAGAACAAACAAAATGGGCACATACAATTGTGATCAGCAAACTCATTTTTCACTGAATGTAAGATAAAGAAACCAATTAGAGAGAAAGCAGTGGACAAAGAGCGTAGCGGTCAGAATGGCATAAATCAGCCCCCTGTGCCAACGCAGTGCTCCCAATCACGACTGATGCTGTTTCCTCAAAGTCCTCGAAAAAAACACAAAAAACAAAACTGATTGTGCTGCATATTATGACGAACTTCACATTTTGGTTCAGTGTAAATTGAAAAATGTGTGCTCAGAAAGTCCAGCATGCAGCAGCTTTTGTATTAGTGAGGACACAATTTGGGAAAAAAGCTTTCCCAGCACTGAAAAACACCAGTTGACAGGATTTGTCACAGTGTGTAAGGAATGAGATTAATCAGGTAAAAGAAAAAAAAGATCGAATGAAGCTGAAATCGTAAGACTTACAGGCTTTCAAGTGATTAATACCCCTCAGACTTTGAAGAAGCTGTGATTGGGCAGATATGGATAAAGCAAAGTGTTGAAAAACAAGTATAAAATATTTCAATGGAGTGAGTAATTCGGTGAAAAAGCCTGATAAAATACAAACATGCCCTAATAGTTTTACCAACAATTTTAGAAAGAAATTGCTATAATTTGGCCTTAAACAGGTACTAAATGTCATGACTTTGCTAGCTACTTCCAGGACATAAGAAAAACAGAAACTGGCATAAAGGTCAATATGACAGTAAGTCTGTGACAATGGTATACAGTGTCACCAAGATAGCACAGATAGCCGGATAGCCGAGAAGCAGCCTGATTACATTAGAAAAATTACAATTTAAGGTGTAAATCAACTGATATATAGACATTTGTAGAAACTCAGCAGAAACCAGTGAATTGGGGGGGTTACATTTAGGGATTAAAGCCTGCCCCCAGGTTCACTCTGATTAGTACCTTATTTAGCCAATAGCCTGGCTTGTAAGAATTGAAGCAAGCTTGAGACAATTCAAAGAAGCCTGACTAGGTATAAAACTTAGAACCCAGGGTGACTTAATTGTGGATTTTTCAACCAAAATTGCAAATTTTGTGAAAAGTGATCGACATACCGGTGTGACATATAGTTTAATATGAAAAATACAGTCATTAGCATGTTAAGGACGTCACTGTGTAGTAGCAAAGGTGTCTAATTTGTTTGAAGGTTGCGTTAGGACGCATGAAGATGTATGTTTACGGCGACGTTCTTTAAGACATGGTCAGAGTTATGAACATGCAGCGCTGCATGATAGAGTAAGGATCGGCCATATTTTTCCTTCTGAGCCCGACCAGAACCCAACAGAGCAATTACTGAACATGACAGTCATTAAGATATTTATATCCAAACCTGACAGTTCAAATCTCATTTTCCTCATACAAATGACATAATATTTACGTTTGTTTAAGTGGTAAGCCCACGTTTATTAACAAACAACTGTTATGTCAACAGAACAGATCAACGCACGAGTCGGGTCCAGTCGGGCTTTGGGCGGGTATTCGTCCTCTACTGCATAAGGCCTGATATTGTGAGCTGTGTTTTACAATGAGGTGTGGTACAGTAGCCTGGCGATAAGGTATGGTAATGCTGCTGTTTCTGCTCACTTACTCGGTTCGAAAGAAACTGAGCCAATCAGAGCCGTACAGAAAGAACATCATGTCTCCTGCGCCAAGCAGTGTTAAAACAAACATGGCGCACACTACCGAGTAGACGTTTGGAGCTGCGCTCTGCTCTGTTTTAAAAGACCTGGATATATCGTTGGAACCACAACAATGAGAGGTTTTAAAACTATAAGTCTGTACCATACAATACAGCATTTTCCTCTGCCTGCTCTGTTTAGGGAAAAAGATCTTTCCTGCACATGCCCCGCTCACCCCCCCAGAACCCAAACACCGTGTGAACGCTTCTAGACCACCTGTATTAAACCATGAATGATACAAAGAGATTAGGATGGATTCCAGGCTAGTGGCGGAGCAAGGAAGCACCTCGAATATGTGGGAATAGGGTTCTGCTGGGTCAGATTTGGGAAACCATATCTAAATCATAAAAGGGCAGCAGCCCTCTAAGACCATGTCAGGTCAAGTTTAATAACATTTAACTTTGTCCCAAAGTCATGGAATTCTGAAAGAGTGTTGAGCAAGTTGAGCAAGCATTGGTGTACCATCCCACACTCTGAAGTAGTGGAGAATAATCTGTATGCAAAGAAGATTAACATAGAAAGTCCTTGTATAAGGATCCTCTGTATCACGACAACCTGTCAGGGAGACTTTCTGACGTCCATTCAGAGCCGAAGCTCAAAGACCACGCCAGTCTTTGAACTGAGGTACAGAGGTCGTGCTGATCTGTGATTGCTCTGCACTGCCAGCTTTGATGCAATTCAAAAGGCAGTTTAATTATCAATGGTGTTTGCGGTTACCCTGAGAACGCTTCATGTTTAGAGTTTGACATTGGATTTAAAGCAAAGCAGGCACCAAACAGATCAACACTTGCCTCATTAATGGAGCAAAAAAACATCATTGAGAAGGCCAGATGATAAAACTGGATAATTATGGAATCGGATTTGTGTCAAAAAGACACAAGCAAAAACATACTACTTAAGATCAGATCGGATGTAAGAGCACGGAGCAGTTTTAAAAGCCACAATACTGTTTATTACTTGCTATGTGCTCTGAGCACTCATGTAATTAAGGAGGCCAAGTCACGCCATAGTTCTTCTTCTTCTGTTTATTTAATGCAGTGTTTGGTTTCATACTCATGCCCCTGCCATAAAGATAGACAGCATAGACACAGATCAACATCTCGGTCACTGAGCTGACCATCAAAAACTAACAAGCCAATGAGGACGGACTCCTAATAACTCCACCCACAAGGGTCGTTTGTGTCAGAATCGCGAGCAAAAAGTAAGGAAGCACAAGCAAAAAAGTAGGATGTGGAAACATTATAAATAATATGTTTTATTTCTGAAATTACAATTTTTTGCTTGTGGCTTTTTAACACAAATCTGATTCCATTGATAATTATCTTTATACCAAAAACCCTTTATCTGCTTAGAGTAAAGGTTGATTTTTTTTTTTTTTTTCTCTTCTGCTACTCGGTGGAGGTAATCACATTCCTCTTCACTCCCCACTTTTCCTTCCTTTCTCTCCCTGCTGTTATGTCTGCTGTCTCTGTCTCGTGGAGCTAACAGGAGCCTCTCTCTGCAATTATTCAAACACCAAAATTATGGAATTGGATCAGCATCTTTCTACTCTATAGGAATTTCTTAACAAGGACGCGGGAAATGGGATAGCTTGTTAGTCCTGAGGATGTGGAAGACGTCCACCAGACCAGATTGAATTATGATAACAGGACTTCTGCTGATTGAAACTGGTATTTTCCTGATTTATCGCAAATTCGGATTACGATGGAAGCATCATCGGAATCCGCTAGTCATTGATGGAGGGGGCCGAGCTCTCAGAACTTTCAGATGGAATCCGCCATGGAACTTTAAGAGGAGTGGGGAGATCGGGTCAAGAAAGGGCCACATTATTTGGATTATTGGAATAACCAGGGACACATAAGGCTGCAATCAAATGTTGTGACTAGCCCGTCTGAAAACATTTTCATGTTTTTCTCGGACGGGATGAAACTGAAATTAAATTCTGTTGCTCTGTAACGTGTGCAATGACAAATAAAGCTGATTTTCCAAACAGTTTATAAAAAAAAACTATGGGGGCATAAAAAAATAGCAGATCAAACAACCTGGTTGACAGCACAGTAGTAGTAGTAGTAGTAGTAGTAGTAGTAGTAGTGAGAGTGGGTTTACATGTTCTCCCTGTGCTTGATTGGGTTTTAATAAGGCTTCCTATTTTGGACTAAAAAGACTTATGCTCCAGTGAATTAATGTCTCCAACGTTGCCAGTAAATGTGATGTCATGATAATATTTAACAGATAATGGTTGAAACTCCACCTTATTATAGTTAAACCATTGTTGTCCCTCTTTACTGCTTACAATAATAATAATAATAATAATAATAATAATAATAATAATAATAATAATAATAATGCATTGTATTTTATATAGCGCTTTATCATAGACAATCAAAGCGCTTTATAGAATTAAGGCATTATTCTTTCACTCCACACTTAGTGGTGGTAAGCTACTATTGTAGCCACTGCCCTGGGGCAGACTTAAGGAGGCTGCCATAGTGCGCCATCAGCCCCTCCCAATACCACCAACACTCACCCACAACAACACATCATCACAGCCCATGCACCAATAAGATGCCTGACTGAGATGTAGAAAACTGGCCTGACCTCTGCTCTCACTGTCAGCTCACAAAACTTTGAAAGCTCACGCTGTGAAGCCGACTCAAACGTTACACAGTCGATCTGACATCTACCAAGCCATAAAAACCCTTTGGAAGACTTTATCTCCCCCGCTCTATGAACATTACTTTTGATTTATGTCACACTACAATGAATACATCTGTTATTTAAAGCTGTTTTGGGGCCTTTGATAGGAACAAAATGTGAGAATCAGATAATGTATCCTCGTATCCTCGCGCCGACTGATCGCTGATAAAAGTTTGATGGGAAGGTGTTATTTAGGTGTGAGCATTATTCATCTCAGACGAAGGCTTCAAAGAGAAGAACTGAGATTTTAAACTTCCTTGATGTCACCATGTTACTGTGGCTGAAATGAGTCAAAGATGTCTCACTTAAAAAGGTTTCTTTGACAAACCAACGCTAATTATGTGAGAAATTGCTTGTAAATGTGGGGTCTGCCTTCGTGTGTGCATGGGGTATATCTCAATTCAAATTACATCATTTGTCCTCAAAGGAAGAAGTATGAGAGTTTTGGACAAGACGCACACGCGCAATATTGGAAGAGACTTTCCAAATCAATAGTTTGTGCTTTAAAACATGTGACTAAATACGAAGTCTGATCCTATCCAGCATGCTTTAGATGTCTCACCACTACATCATATCTGAGTAGTGAAAATATCTTATCACTCCTTCAGTGTTTGTGTGTGTGTGTTTGAATCTGAAACACCCACTGGATAAGGTCTCTTGATGACTGAGCAGTGGCAATCAGGACTTCAGGTCGTGCTACGAACTTTGACGTACAGCTTTATATGTAGACTAAACATGTCTGAAAATGACACAAATATAAAATGGAGTGCGACACGTTATCAGTCTGACTTGTGGAGACTTGGCATGATTGTCTTTTTAAAATGCCATCTTAACTGTTTGTCTAGTCCTTTTATTTTATTTTCAATGGACTACGAGTTGGAATAAAGTTGAATTAAATTCAATTGGATCTGTGTGGCCACGTGTACATAAGAGCATTAATTCCACCTTAATTCAGACCTTGTAAACACTTAATTCCGAATGAGAATTGTAATTCCAAATTAAACTTAAATCTGAATTAGGTGGCTGGTTTAATTCATTTATATTCCCAAATTGAATAATTCCTTGATCTTGCCAACACTAACTTTAGCTTCTCTGCTACTCTAGCTCCTTCTCCTGCTCAGCTGACGAAAGTGAAACCGTATGTTATTGTCGAGCTGCTGCTTCAAAACTACAATCAAAATAAAAGTGAAAGCAGTTTTAATTATGTGGCCTTCAATGTTGTAGCCGAAAAGAAAAGGCTCGTTGTGTGCTTTATCCCGATAGATTTGATACGTCACATTCGCCCCCTGTCCAATCAGAACCCTTCCCAACCCCCAGACCTAAAGCGGAATTGAATAAAGCCAAATAATCCTGTTTTCCATGCAAACACGAAGCAGAACCGAAGCATAACACTTTAATTCGGAATCATTAATTCACAATTTAAAAAAACATCATGTAATCGTGGCCTGTGTTTAACTCAAGATTTAACTTTAAACAAAAGGTGAAACACTGGTCGTGGTTTAAAGAAACCAGAAGTATTTCCTTTCTCAGGGAAAGACATTTCAGCTTTTTACAGGAACTATTTTTGCAGAGATTGACGCCAATTAGCCTCAAAGATGAAGATAGACAGGAATGTAACGTTCTTCTTCAATGTGCATGGGTTTTTACTTTGAAAATCCAGCTCCAAAAAAAACATTTATTAGAACAAATAACAGTGGGTGTCAATAGAGTTTGGTTAAAAAGCCTCCTGCAGGCTCCTTGTATCCTTGGCCCGTTTATGGAATTCTGCATATTTGATTCTAAGCTACTAATCCACAAAGGGTCAAGAAAATGTGCGATTGGTAAATGACTGCTTGGGGTAATAGTGAAGTACTTCTTGAAAATATTATGTTCTAACATAAGGTTGTGCCCCTACAACAAAATAGCCAAATGTTTGAATACTGATTGAAAGCAGGTTTTCTTTGTTGTTGACTCATTGTTTGGGGTTATTTTGTAGATTTCATTATTGAAGCTTGGACAAAAAGACCTTTTGGCAATTTCATAAAGACTGCTTTTATCAAACATAACAGCAACAACAGTTTGGTACTTTGGTACCAAGTCTTCAACCAGAAGGTGGATTTTGCATAAAGTCTTTGAAGAAAGCCATTTCTATCATCCTATACCCTAAGGTACCAAAAATCAAGACACTTTTTTTTAGATGCTGGACCTTCAAGACTATTGCTCCACTTTTAAGATGCCTGCATGTTTTTTTCCAAAAGATTAAATATGCCATGCTGTCACCAACCCCGTGTGCTTTTCTGCTCCTGCTGCCGTCACAATGACCCAAACATGTCACGATGAATTAGACCCCAAAAGCTCTAAAAGTAAATCCAAACGCGGCCCATCTCCAGGAGGCAACAGGCCAAGAGCTGCGTTCCAAAACACCATAACAAAATTAATATTTGATTGTGGTTAGTGCAGCCCTTTCCTGTCTCCTGTGAGGTCCTGAGGAACAAAGCAGATCCTTTGTTTCCTACAGACATTTAAAGCTGCTTTAAATAGTGGAACAAAAATTCTAGCGCCCAACAGGGAAGAGTTTGACATTTTAAAGACTTGCAAAAGAAAAGTTGGCTCAAAGACAAAAGTGATGCAAAGTTTGACTATAAAGTGACACCGTCGAGGAACATTAACAAATATTCTACTCTCACCGATGAGTTTTCACCTTAGAAGCACTCAGCGTGACAACAGAGGATTGATAAAAAAAAAAAAAACAGTCTTAAAGGAGAACAAAAGCCTGCCACGCTTTCAGCTCCCACACTAGAACGCTCGCCCTCAAGCACACACACACCTCTCACTGAAATCAAAGTAACAGCAAGTGAACAGCAGCATCGGAGAAGACAGAAAGTATCTGACGAAGTCCACAAAGGAGGACATAAAGTAATGGGCTCTTTTACTCTGTGTGGCTTTGTTGAGCCGCGGTGTGCAGCATGGACCAAAAAGTTAAATACAACCGACTCACCTGACCATTGATAATCAATCCCAGCATTGGCTTTGCAAAGAGAAGCTGTAAAAGTCTCACACTTTCTAACCCAACCTTAGCCAGTGTACACTCAGATCTGAATAACTTTGAGGAGACAAAGCAGAAAAACCCGCAATAACTTAGTAAAAGCCGGGATTTGTGTCCTTGGGCTCAAGCAGAATCAATTTATTATAGAGGGCGAGCTATCAATTTAAGGCACAAATGCTACAGAAACCATTAAGATGTAGTATTTAGCTCCTCGTGGCAGTAATGCATTAATAAGTAATCTGACAACAATCTCTTAATAATTTATATTTCCGGTTATGACTTGAATATTGTACAGAAAGCCATGGGGTACAGAGCACCCACAGGCTTCCACAACATCCATTATTTCCAGACAACAGTTATTTGTATCCCAAGATAACCACTAAAAATCCACTTTGGACAGAAAACTAGTTTATCCAAACTCATTCCACCACAAACAGACCTCGGATAATCATTGGGAACAAAGTGAGGAACACTTTTCCTCTATTTGGGCTTAAATCCTAACATAAGGCCTCTGATTTTCCGTGATTATGGAAAATGGATGGAAATGATAAAATTCACTTCCTGAAGTAAAAATGAAAATATTGATATCATTTTTTTATAAATTTTTATGATTTCTTTTCTTCTTTTTTTTTTTTTTTACAAAATCATACATAAATCGCTACCTGGCATGGACCAAACCCTCACATGTATGTTTTAGGAGAAAATGCCCCATTTATTCCCATTGTCTCCAATAAACAGGTTGGCAAAAAGAAGGTAATCTTGATACAAAATATAGCAATACAATGAACTTAACCTCCTGAAATGAAAAGAGCTACAGTATATCACACTAAACACTCCCTTACATTGGTGGGGAAAATATCACGCAATTCCACAATAATTTTCATATTAAAATAAAACGGGTGGCCTTAATGTGTAGCAAGAATACCAAACTGACAATCATCTTACGTCTTGTGTGATTTCTGTGCGTGCTTTCATCACACTTCCATTAATCTTAATTAACTCTATTAAGCGAGCTTGGCATAATTTCAAGAAGTTTAATAGCCAGTAATGACTAATGTCTAATTTGGGAAAGTAGATGAAACGTAAACAAAATGAAACTGGATAAGCTTAAAATGAAAATTGGGAAATTTTAAAAGGGAAAATATAAAAAAATGTAAAATCTACGAGGAGAGCAACTCTTGCCATGTGTCACCATAAACTCCTGAATGAATTCAAGTGCTTAGGTTAAATAGGCATGGAGTGCTCCATACTGTATATGTGGCGCAGGTGAAACACATAAAAATGAGTTTGGAACAAATGGAATAACTAAGATTGGGAAACTTTTAGGCTTCAGTAAGATGCATGAGGACACTTATCAATGTTATGCTGCTTGTAAATAATTACTGAACGCTACATTGTAACCCGTCACATGGTTTGCTTCTAAACTAAAGTGAAGTGGTCACGTTACACGTTTCAGAGAAACACAAAACACATCACTTTCCAACGCTGCACTCAGGTTTCTGTGTGAAACTGGCTCAATCTAAAACAAAAATATGACTTTATGTTAGGGCTGGGCGATTTTGCCGAAAAAAATCTCCGATTCTTTAAAGAAAAATTTGAGTTTCGATTCGATTTTCAAATTTCTTTTTTTTTTTTTTTTTAATGCACTGTGACTGCAGACGTCAGATATATTGTCAAAAGTGCAACTTTATTGCTGCGATTGTTCTCAAGAGTTAAAATACATAGAACAATTCCAAAATAAAAATAAATGAGGTTCTGTCATTCAACAATTTCAAGCTTTAACCCAGGTTTAAGCAAAAGTGCAACAGCAACTTCACAGTAGCTTAAATTTTCTGATTAAGAAATCAGATAACTACATATTTTATAACATATAACATTACAATTAAAAAAATTATAAACTCTTCCCTTAGCATCTCAGCATAGTGTGAATAAAACATTGAACATGCCTGTGACACACATATAGCCTACTCAAAGGGTAAACACATGTAACCAAAGAGGGGGCTGGCTCACATCGGAACGCAAAAAAGTCCGAAAAAACTGTGGTGGGAAAAAAAAAAATATAAACTAGAATTTGCAAAACATATACATTCAATTAATCAATTTTGCCCAGCCCTACTTTATGCGCAAACTTGGTGTTGTTAAGAGACAGCATGTTAAATAGGTTGTGTATTTTCAGGATACGCCACCTGACGTGCTCACAGCTTTGTCAGTGATACAAAGGGAGATGATACTCAGGTTCATAACCCTGTGTTTTGGCACATCAATAATTCATCAGGGTGAAAATGTCACTGCACACAGCACCTTTTAAAAGTCCAGAACATTTCTACGTGCATCGTTACGAGCACAACCGTGCCCAAAGTTCAACTGTATCCTGCAATTATTACCACATTAGCAGGGTTGCTTTGAGCCGAGGCCAAATGAGAAAATGAGTGGGTGAACTCAGGTGTGTTTGACAGTGTGAGTGAGCTGCCGGGCTCAGGTGGATGGATCCCTACGAGTCTCTCTGGAGGCTCGAGTAAAAACCCGACTCGAGGCCTTTTTTCGTCAGCCTTGTGTAATGCAACACGAGTCATGTGATGCCACGTGCACGGGCGTCTTCACCTCATAGTGGGCGACCCTCTGGGACTCGGAGATGAGCTGAGCGCTGCACACTTTGCAGTAGCTGTCTGTGAAAAGCCCTTGGTCCACCTCTGTTGACTTCATCTGTGGAAAGAAACAGAACGAGACGTGTTTACTGACCTGGATGCACTTTCTGCCAGGTGTGCACACCATGCTAACCAACTCCCAGCAGGAATGGAGGAAAAAACATCGTGAAAAACAATGAAAAACAAACAAACCAAAAAAACACATTTTTGTACAGTCCAACATATAGAGTAAAAAAGTGACCTTTAAAAGTAAATTTACCTTTTTTAGTTTAAACCTTAAAAAGTCAAGAGCAGGCTTGGGGTCAATTATAATTGTAATTGAAAAAATATGTTGCAGTTGTAATCGTTATTGAATTGTAACTGAGTTCAGATAATTGACTTTGTAATTGTAAATGACATGGAAATTTTATAAAAACGTACAATTTAATGAAACGCAAACCTGTGGAACCATGTTACAGTTCTATGTCTTACACATACAGTACGTAGTTAACAATTATTAAAACGTGTTTCATATAAACTTTTCCCACTACCTATCAGTTCTCTTCAGGATCATTTTATCATATTACATAACAAGTTCTGATGAACTACGGGCGGGCCCGCGGAACGTCTCCGCGCTGAATAGCAAGTACCATGTTCCTGAAAATTCAGTCAAATGACTCGATTCCAGCGAGTAAAACAAATGAAATTGTGCGATGTAAATTCTTAATCTACATTGAATTGCTTTTGAAACAATATATCTCATGACTATGTTCAGATAAATTTCAAAATTACAAGAAAAGGGGGTGGGCCCCCGGACCCCCATCCCACCTCCCCTTTCAAAAAGATCTCCAAGAGGCTCTTGACATCTGCTCATAGAATATCCATGTCAAATTACAGCCCGATTCAATGAGCATTAACAGACGAGTAGTCATTTGAAAAATGGGGCACATTCGGGGTAATTTATATATTGGTATGTGTCAATGATTTGGTACCACCCACCGTCGTAATGTTTGACTCGCAATAAATGAGAAATCGCCTTTTGTTTTTTTTTTTTCTTTTAAGGCCCCAAATTTCAGCGTGATCCGTTCATGAATAACAGAGGAATAGCGATTTTAACTAGCGTACACAACAACAACAACAACAACAACAACAACAACAAACTGAGGGGCGTTTTGAGTCTGGTACCCCAGCCTAAAAATATAACTCTCGGGGTATAAAAAAAGGCCACACCAAAAATATTAATGCCAATATTTGTCTGAATATGAAGCCTGACAAGGTCACCAAGAGACGAAAAACAATATGATTATTCATGTTTTTTAGTGTATTTTACAGCTGATTGTGATTAAAGCTGATATCTGGAGTTTCTGAAAAATCTATGTTTATGTATCATTCTTTTGAATCAGTCTTTTACTATGGTCTACTGCCGGTGGTCATTCATATACGTCAAAGTAAATAAGTCCCACCTCTGTCCCATAAGCCCCTATACAAATTGAAAATCGTGCCGCGATTGCCCGGCCAATAGGTTTCGACTTCCTGTAGCAGAGACTGTCAATCAAAGTGAATGCGTGTGCATAAGGCCACACGTCACAACAGAAAACAGGCATCACTCTGAGCAGCATAGCATCATGGAGGAGCGCTCCGAAACTTTAACGTTACATCAATGCGACCCGATGTGACCTTGTTGTGTTACGCTATGCACTTGCACAAAAGTAGAGGCGTGGCTTCTGGTAGATTGGTGGAGCCAGTGGGAGGAGGTGGAGCTGTTTAGGGAGGAACATCGCTTTGAATCTTTTCATCCTCCAGATAATCACTTTCATTGTAATTCAACTTTAGTAATTGAGAACGTAATTGTAATTGACTCTCAGGGGAAAAAATAATAATTGCAGTTTTTATTACAATTGAAAAAAACGCTGGTCACTGTAATCATAATTAAGTTGCAATTAAACATGGATAATTGAAGACATGATTGTAATTAAAAAATGTAATTGATCCAAACCCTGGCCAAGCGTGTCATAGATGACAAGCAGGTGGACCATTAATAAATTCTGTGTTGAATCAGTTAAAAAGTAGCAAAATTAAACCTTCAATTGGTAAAACCCTCTTTGGGATTCATATTGTGACAAAAATATGTCATATTCAGACTTCGTAATTGAAACAAATTTTAGCAGGTGGATCCCATTGGGAGCCAAACCCACACTTCATCTATAATTGAAGGCAATAACCAAACAAGCATTACAATTATGGCTGCATGATATAACAAATACACACAGATTTGTACTTTCAGAGTCGCGCTATCGTACATTATGCCATGTCTGCAAAGAGACGAGACAAACCGACCGCGATGTAATGGGCCAAGTAAACAATAGTTTCATTTCAAACGTTCGTCCTCACGATCAATATTTCATTAGCTCCAGCTTTGGAGTTAGTGACAGACGCTAAGCAGCTTTTGAGAGCAGCGAGTCAGAAAAAACTTCAGACAACCAGTTGAAATGATGACAAACAACAAGAGGACGGGCTGACCCCGTCATTCTGGAGATGTTTTTTAAAAATATGAGCAGTGCAAAAAGCTCCTTGTTGTCGATCCGTCTCTACTGTCTATTACTTATTCAGGCTGCGTTCAGGGGTTGACGTTTCATATTTGGAGGCAGTCGGGCTCGACTCATCCTCGTTTACTCTTGCACGACCTTGTGGGACACCCACACGCTCTGCTTCAATATTCTGGAGCTTAGAATAAATGTATGTTTGTGCTTTCTTTTACTGCTTTCTACTGATTCTGTCCTCAGCAAACTATTCTTTAAACACCATGTTACAGTTTATTTGGACACGGGTAGAAAATACATGATTAGCAGGTTGGCAAGTACATTTTAGAAAATTATTAGCTCACTAAATACAATAAATTACATTCTGATTACATGACAAAAATGCCTGAATTGAAATTAAGCCATACCGCGCTACTGCATTATTTGAAAAACCAAACAAATTGGTTAAAAGTTGCAAATTAGAGTGACCAAAAAACGGACAGAAAAAGTGGTAAAAAGTGTAAAAAGAGGTTTAAAGTGACAATAATGCGTCAACATGTGCGACATTAGGCGGGAAAAGCCAAGGAAAGGGTTTATAAGTGCTGAAAATGTCATGGAAGTGGAAAAATGTCCAGAAAAGGCATTGGAATTTGATAGAGAAGTGGCAAAAATAGCATTAATGTAGCACAAAGGCATTAAAAGGATTAAAAAATATAGCAAGAAAAAGTGATAAAAAAAAAAAAAAGGTTCAAATCTTGCAATGTTGGTGTAATTGCAGAAAAAGTGTAAAAAAATATGGGCTCAAATTGTTAAAAAAAAAAAAAAAAAATACCTCGTTTCTTGAAGACATTGCTTCTGAACTAAAGTGAAGTAGTCACGTTACACGTTTCAGAGAAACACAAAACACATCACTTTCCAACGCTGCACTCATCATCAGGTTTCTGTGTGAAACTGGCTTAATGTAAAACAAAAATATGACTTTATGTTAAGGCTGGGCGATTTTGCCTAAAAAACAACAGTTTTTTCAAGAAAAAGTTTTGATTCAATTTTCAATTTTTTTTTTTATTTAATGCTCTTAAAAATGACTGCAGATGTCAGATATATTGTCAAAAGTGCAACTTTATTGCTGTGATTGTCGTCGAGTTAAAATGCAATCCTAAAATAAAAATAAATGAGTCTCTGTCATTCAACAATTTCAAGCTTTAACCCAGGTTTAAGCAAAAGTGCATCAGCAACTTCACAGTAGCTTAAATTTTCTGATTAAGAAATCAGATAACTACATATTCTATAACATATAACATTACAATTAAAAAAATTATAAACTCTTCCCTTAGCATCTCAGCATAGTGTGAATAAAACATTGAACATGCCTGTGACACATAACCTACTCAAAGGGTAAACACATGTAAACAAAGAGAGGGCGGGCTCACATCGGAACGCGAAAAAGTCCGAAAAAACTGTGGTGGGAAAAAAAAAATTTAAACTCGAATTTGCAAAACAAAAATTGTTTTTATCTACAAATTCGATGAATTGATTAAATCGATTTGTTTTGCCCAGCCCTACTTAACGTGCAAACTTGGTGTTGTCAGAAGAGACCACATGTTAAATACAAAGTGTATCTTCAGAATAAGCCACCTGACGTGCTCACAGCTTTGTCAGTGATACAAAGGGAGATGATACTCAGGTTCATAACCCTGTGTTTTGGCACATCAATAATTCATCAGGGTTAAAATGTCACTGCACACAGCACCTTTTAAAAGTCCAGAACATTTCTACGTGCATCGTTTCGAGTGCAACCACACCCAAAGTTCAACTGTATCCTGCAATGTCTTCGTTTCTTGAAGACATCTGGCGACCCCCTTCTAGTGTCTCCCGACCCCAAGGTTGAGAACCCCTGTGACACTAAAGCCCTCACTGTCGGAGAGAGATTGCAGCGAATTAAATCTGTGCTGCTGTGTGAAGTTGATAAAAACCTACAGAAAGTAGTTCACACCGTAACACTCGGCTCACTTAGTGGAATATTATGGGGGGACCCAAGGGAGGAAAACTTAAAATGAGTGCCTTAGGCAGTGTGTAAATTCAACTGGTGCCTCATGATAACTGGTGTCTAGGTATGTTAGCGGCAGAGCTCTGTGCAGGACAAAGTTGCTGAACCCAATTTGTTACCATCCACTGTGTTCAGTATACTCTGCTGCTGTTTTAACTGTATTTTATTATTATTATTAATGTGTATTTAACACTGCTAAATTAAGAACAGCTGCTAAACTGTGTTTTTCTTTGTTTTTAAAGACAATGAATATCTATTCTATTCCATTTAACACCACAAACTGTAGAGCCAGTGGGTGTGTTTGTGACAACTGAATGGACAATACAGTTCACAGTATCAGCTTTGTGTTTAAACAAGCCCAAGTTGTTCATGTAATATTGGTAGAAAAGACTGATCCCAAAAACGAGTCCAGAAAAAGTTAAACAAAGCTTTTTTTTTTTTTTTTTTTACAGCTAATGTACTGCAAATAATATGGTTCCCTATTATTTCAGACACAATGCCTTTTTGTTACCAATGCCTTCTTTCTTCTTTATAATTAAAAGTTCCACGTTTATACTTTTTATGCTGATATAAACTGGATGAAAGGAATCAACCTGTAAATCAGTACATTTTTATACAGTTTTTATTAAGTTTATACATGAGATGTTTACTATATGCAAAGGAAACAGTGGCAAGATTTATTACCAAAAATAAACGTGGGGGGTGAACATCACTAGTAACTTTTACTTTGAGTACTATTTAATTGAGCTACTTTTTACTTGTACTTGAGTATTTTATGTATGACTTACTTTAATAAGTCAAAAAGTTTGAAAGGTCAAGCATAAATCTTGAGAACTTTCTGAATTTTTTGATAGCTTATTTGTCAAAATTGGACAAACGGTGTAAGGGGAGCTTGCAACGTCGGAAGAAAAATGATTGTACTGTACACGAGGATCTCAGATTTAGTAAAATAGTCGGTTCAATATTTGTGTAGATATTATTACGCACAATACTGTTTCTGCAGGTGTTCCAAGCTCTGCCTTTCAAAGCTGGACCTCATCCAACCACGAGCGATCATCCATTCAAAGCAGAACAATGTGATAACTGAACGCGTAGTCCTGCTCTAATTTCATATAAATGCTGCTGTATTTATTTGAGGAGAATCTGCACCTCTCACAATCCTGCAGTGAGCAGCTCTAGTAGCGAGATCCAACAATATATCTGTCAAGATGTGGCACAAAGGAAGACTGAGAGGCATTTCCAACGCCAGCAGTGAACAATTGGACATTTCATTTTTGCTGTTTATTTCACACTCAATCTGCAGCTGCAAGCTCGCAACGCAAACATATTTTGGGTGTTATGTGGTCGAGGAATAATACTAGATACTGTATTATTCAAAGCTAAAAACAGGACAACACGAGGAACACAAACTTGGGCTAGATTTTAACTATCGCTAGAAAAATAATTACAGCCCTAAACGATGCTGTCACGTATTGGAATCCTCTAAATCAGAGGTTCTCATCTGGTCTCACCCTGAGACCCACAGTTTGCCACGGTCATTAAATCGCGAACCATTTTTTTTTAGATTTCAACCAACCGAATATAGTTTTTTTCAAAAATAGCTGTTGAACACACACACACACACACACACAAAATCTTTTTTTAAATGTAAATCTATATATTTTCCTGTGCAAGATGTATTTCACAGCATGCCTGTCAAAAGAAAAGTTTCTTTCAAAATAAAAGAGAGAGACCCACCCAGTACTGCTCTAAATGACTTTTAATGGACCAAATACTACTTCTATTATCAGCTCATCTATCACTTTTAGCTAGTTTATATGTACTCACATATATGTATAGCAAATAATAATAGAAGAATACATTAACAAAAGACATTGATATCAAAGTGTCAAGTAGGGTTGTCCCGATCCGATATTGATATCGAAAATCGGTCCGATATCAACCTGAAAACGAATATCGAATTCAAATTTCCAATTTATTATTATTATTTTTTTGCAATTCATTTTTTATTTATATTTTTCAATTGTAGAAAACTGTAGATATTATGTTGAAGGTTAAAATGTATGTAACCAATTGGTTAATAATAAATGGGTCAGTTTTTTCTCATATCTACTGTTGCTGACTATTGTTCTCTGTTTAAGTGACATCACTTGATCAAGTCTTTTCTAACATTCCACACTACAAAATAGGTCATTATTATTTTTTTCTTAAAAAAAAAAAAAAAAGAAAAGAAAAAATTAATAAAAGTATGTATGATTCATGCTGATATTGTATCGGATCAATATCGGTATTGGCCGATACGCAAGGCTTCAATATCGGTATCTTATCGGGAATGAAAAAGTTGTATCTGGACATCCCTAGTGTCATGTTTGGTTAAATCAAGAAAAAAAATGAACCAAACACAGAGAAAAAAAACAAAGTGATAGCACTCGCATGTGAACAAAGTCCCTATGGGTCAAAGTTCTTATATTTCTAATTACATATGAATCCATAAACAGCGAGTAAGATGCTAAGAAGACAGCGCTATAAAAAAAACCAAAGTGAATAGACACATGACAAACACAATCAACAGTCAGATATGTTTTTATCAGGCCTATTGCAGAGCTGGTTGATAATACATTCATCAGATTTATGTGTCCAAGCAGGGAAAGCACAGAAACGTACAGGGCTGAGGAGCTTTTTCTGCTGCTTTTTCACTGATAAAAGTCACAAGCCCACTGTAATCATTATCCTTACCCCAATATCTATAAATACTCAGGCTCTCATATAATAATACAGGCCTACCGCTCCCTAGGCAGCAGTAACATCCTGTGTGGTGACTGTACACAAATCTACTTCAATGCTTTGCCTTTACAACGGCAGCACTGTTGATCCTCTCATGCATTATAGATACCTGGACTACTACTACTACTCTTTCTGAGATTCATAGTGAGCTTCAGTGTTGATCATATAATGTGAATGTAGACGACTTAAATGGATCAGCACTTTTTTTTTAATATATACTCATGAATATTATTTAATGACATGTTTAGTGGAATTTTACACAAAGAGTGATGTGCTTTCATGACAAACAAATACTACTTCATGTCTGATCAATGCATTATTTGGTACCTGAATTCTATTACCTAAAAAAAATGGTAACACTTTATAATAACCACCATCATCTATAAAGGGTAAATAATGGTAAATAGATAGTTAATTAACCTTTAGTTAAAAGTTGTTTACTGTTAACAAACAATGAAATGATAGTTTTTTTAATGACTTTAAAAAAGAGTTTGTTAATGATTAACAAAGGATTAGTAAACCTTGATTATGATTTGTAAAACATCTATAAACATTACAGAGACATATGGACCAGATATTTGTTAATGGTTTATAAATGTTTTATGACGCATCTATTATCATTATTTGGATGGTTATTATAGAGTTGGAACTGAAGATTATAATCCCTTACCACTAGGGATGTAACGATTAATCTTAAGGCAGTTAAAAATCGATTCATAGGTATCACGATTGACATAGATACTTTGAAAATTGAATCGCAGTACTTTTTTTATATATTCATCCCTTCTCTTGTCCAGCAGTGTACGCAGCGGGCGGAATCTGCTACTACTTTCTTTCTGGCCGCATTCTACTCTTAAACATGTTAAGAAATGATTCCTTACCCCTTTAGCACCAAAAGAATTTCTGTAATATTACGTGAATATCTGTAAAAGTCAAGTTTTTCTATTAGCTCTGTCTGATAGCATAGCATCTCTTCTTCATTGCAAAAATTTCTGCATGCCAACCGACCACTGGGTTACCAGCGCCCTCTGCTGGTCCAAACAAACATATGACTAAATCAGTGAAATTACTGTTTTTTTGTTTTTTGTTTTTAAGTCCAATTGTTAAGGCACAAAATATGTTTTCAGTTGCACTTTTAAAAAGAAAAATAACTATTATGCAGTTTTGCATTGTTTACTATAAAACCAGAATTTAAATTAATAGGCTTCTTCTTCATTTGTATTATTCCTTTATTTATTTCATTCAAGATTTATTTTTAGTTAAATTGCATTGTTTTGAATAGTGTATCAAGGGATTTTTTTGACAATGAAAAATAAAAATAAAATATTACAGTATTTTCTAAAAGAATATTTTTCAGTCATCATTTGCCTACAGTCCCATTTTGTAAACTAAATCGTGAGAGAATCGTATCGTGAACCCAGTATCGTGAATCGAATCGTATCGGGAGTTGAGTGAATCGTTACATCCCTACTTACCACCAATAAACCTTTCCTGCGGACCAAATCCTTCCCTGTATGCCTTTGCATCTGCAATGCATTTTGAGGAGCTTTTCTGTGGTTTCGGACATTTATCCATCGCAGTGTTTACCTACGAGTGCCTCCAATGTGGCCATCAATCCTAGTTACTACCCAGAACGTGACGTAGGTGGAAACCAAGGGTGTAATGTTTGTTTAAATGTTGGGGGGGGGGGTCCCCCAACAACTTAGATGGAAGCTACCAAGTGTGCAGCTGGAAAAGGATGCAGCATATACGTAAATGTGTTACGTATTTTGTCATTAAATGTTTGTTAAATGCATCACACATCAACATAGGAAATTTTAAATCAAATGTTTTGGAATTTTTGTTTGGACAAAAATATTGGGGGTGTTAAATTAGTACGGTTTGAATACTTTTACTACTTTTACACCAATGGTGAAAACCCTCTATGAAACACTTTACATACAACAGAGTATACTTCTTTAATCTCTGATGCTCGTGCATTAATATTATTCTATCACTGAATGGTGACTGCAATGATTACTGTTTTCCTCCCCGCTATGCTGTCATGTTATTCCTCTCCAAACTGAGGCATCACAGAAACCACATATAGCATTTACCGTCCTGCATATTTCAATAAACACCCTTTTCACACGATTCAACAGCCAACATGGTCATTAGCATATGTTGATGTGTGTTGTATTATTCATGACAGAGAATGTATTTTAAGCAGTATTAAACATGTCTGTAAATTATACATCAACTCAGATTGTTTTTGCCTTTGAATTAAAAGTAATGTGTTTTTGAAACCGTCAGGTTGACATAATGTGATAATATGAACCATAAAAAGAATGGGATTGGTTATGGTCCATGTATAACAATAAACAAATGTGCTATGCATTAACGCTGTAGTTTTATTCCAATATTCTGAAGCCATATTGAGGTGGTAGCGATGATATTTTCATGAAGAGGAGAAGAATTATGATTAAACCTTTAATGTAACCTGAATGACTTGTAAAAGCTATTACATTTTAATTTTTACCCAACGGTTACCAGCATTTAGAAATGTCACTCCTGATGTGGCATATCTTCATTTAAGCAATCTGTGAATACAAAAGAATAAACTAGTTTTAATACGAAATAATCAACTGTGGCAATCATTAGCAGGTCAGTGAATTCGTCTTCAGAAAATCCACTTTCGCCATGGAAACAATCAGTTGTTTGGATGCAATTGCAACTAATAAAAGAAAACATTTGAAGCCTTCAGACTGTGCCTTCGAATATCAAAGCTGAGGTTTCTTTCCATCTACCGTATATTAATAGCTCAGTTGTCACCGCGTCTATGGAAACATGACAACATGCAGACATATTCTTCAGCTTTTCCTCCTATTTAGCCCTCCTTTAATCAGAGGAATAAAAACTAGACAGGCATCAAGGAAAATAAGGAGTAATATTTAGTTTTAAGGCTTTGAGTGTCAATAACTGACAGAAAAGAGTACATTTATATCTTGTTTTCAGGCTTTTTAAAGCAGCAGCTTTTGGTTGATGTTTGTTTTGTAGATTTATGTTTTGGTTTTAAGCTCAGAAACATTTAAATTCATTGATATGTGGCTTTGTTCACAGTCTGTGGGGTGATTGTTTTGGACAGCCCCCAAAATGACCCCAAAAACATAAAAATTACAGAAAAAGGACAACAAATACACACAAAAAAACAACTAAAAATGTTGCTTTCTGTATTATTGCTCAGTTCATTATTGTTTAGTTATTATTCTAAATGGCCATCCAATCAGATAATCACATTATTGAGACTAACAGACTCATTGCAACATGGTTCAGCCCAAGTGTAAAAAAAAAAAAGCATTTTATTAAATAAACCCAATGGACTCTTAATTATAATCCAATTCACATAACAAACATACCAGACCTAATGTCTCTCTTCTATAAAGTAATGAACTTTACTGATGAGCTGAGACTGAGTTTTACGATGCTCTTTCTCTTTAACTCCAGCACATACTCAGTAAACAGTAGAGAAACACATTTCTTACTCTATATTGGCCGCAATATAAAATAATATATACACTTAATAATCCCTATGCACAAAGCGTGAGTATATCTGGCTTCTGAACTGCTGTTACTGTGCAGTGTACCATAGTAACAGCCAAAGCTAATCTTAAAGGCTTTCAACAAAGACGACGTGTGGAAACTCAAAATGATTATCTTTTTCTTTGTCATTAATAACTAATTAATATGCTAATTACATGTGATGTTTTTTCTCGTGCCCTTTTAAGCTTAATCTAGTATTTTCCAAAGGAAACAGTTGCTCACACAGAGGGTTCCTGATTGTAGAAGTTTATCAAACGTCCGAGCCTTGAGCTGGTATTTAACAGTGCCTCATTATGACTTTTACTGTCTCGGACGCTTCAGCTGCTCAAAGCCACATTTTCTTGGCACGCTTCCTCGGTGGCTGATTTTAATGTTATCTGGCAGGATGATGATTAATTGCCACTTTAATGATTTGTAATGCTGCATATGGAAGGAGAGTTATGAATGCCCCTTTTGCGCAGTCCGTCCAATTTCAGTATTTTAAAGTGTATTTGGGATAAAGATGATATTATCTAATAGTTATTCAACATTGGTTGTAAAATAGGAGATTATTTCACTATGCAGTTTCCATGGTAACACAACGCAAATTCAGGAATACATTTGTGTTCTTCTTGCAAGGAGACATGTTACCAATTTAGGAATTGTTTGTGTTAGATCAGACCTTTATGCAGCATGACTTAAAAACAGTTTGATTACATTCACAAATTATTTCAATTTTTGATATTATGCAGAAACACAGTGGGATTCGTGTCGTGGTCATCACTGAGTTATGCACATTGTAAAAAAAAAACAACAACCAACTAGTAGAATCTTGAAATGGCTACGTGCACAATATGGCGTCCAATAACTTCCGGTCACAGTGTGTGTGTGTGTGGGAGAAGATTTCCGGTTCCAAAAATGCCAATCAACCTAGATTGTTATTGTTGTTAGTGAAGCCAGCGAGCGGAGTATGTTCGGCGTCCAAAAGAGGAGATTGGCCTATCAATGGGTTGGAGGTTCAGCAATACATTGTAGTGTACCTAGATGTACCTGCTCTTCCTGTATTAGCTTCCACTGCTTCCCTGCTGATAATGCCGTGCGTCACCAATGGCTAGCCAAAATCCGGAGCGCTTGGCTAACTCAGATAACCAAATTTGCCATTATACCAGGTAAGTTTACATTTTATATTCTAGATTTAGTTATAGTAACCGGTGCATGTAGTACTCAAAGTTAAGTCAGCATTTCAACTAATACAATACAGAAAAAAATGCATTATATTTAGATAGTTTTTGGAAGTGTGACACGCTTACAATCCGCGTATTATTCGTTCATTCGTTTTTCATTATGTAACAAAAACATGAAAAACGAAAAAAACACTCATTATTTGATATTTGTTTCCAAAACCAAAATGAAAAAAACGGAAAACGCCTTGTTTTTCAAATTCAAGCTCTTTTGCTTCGGTACAGAAAAACACCTTTATTTGTTTTCTCCATTACCGATTTGCCAAAGTACGTAACCCGGAAGTGAAGCTTTACACATTCAGAGATATCTTTAGCTCTGCAACACTTAGGAGTCTCTAAATCCTCCTAAATGTCCGTGAGGAGGTTCTGTGCCCAACACCAGCTAAAGCAAAAAGGACACGTTTTGAATGCACAGCTGGAAGCAGCGATCTTGTCATGCCAAACTGCCGTTAGCATAGCCGTTAGCGTCGGATGAGAGTACACTTCCGGGTCACGTACTTTGTCAAATTGGTAATGGAGAAAATTAATAAAGATGTTTGTTTTCCGTTTTTCGTTTTCTGTACCGAAGTAAAAGAGCTTGGATTTGAAAAACAAGGCGTTTTTTGTTTTTTCATTTTGGTTTTGGAAACAAATATCAAATAATGAGTGTTTTTTTTGTTTTTCATGATTTTGTTACATAATGAAAAACAAATGAACGAATGATACACGGATTGCTTACAGCTAAGTTGCTAGACAGCTACATAAACATTCAGTGCTGCTGGCGTAGTAGAGCCGTCACAAACTGTACTGTAAAAATTCAAAACACTTCGTCATATGGGGCACAGAGCAGCGAGAGCTGTCAGGGACTCGCCCGACCAACACTCTGACACGATCTGACTCCTCAAACTGTACGTCCATACACAACACGCCGCGGTCTTGGTTCCGGAAATGCAACGTCCAAATTAGAAGAAAAAGAACTCTGAAAGTCCGGTATTTTACCCCTCTTTCCCGCCATCGTCCCGTATTAGTATTTTCCCATAAACTCCCGTATTTTAATGTAATAATAATTAAAAGATAAATAATAGCATAGCAATTGCTCATTGGCTTAACTGCTCCAGGAGCCCCGCCCCAAAATCAAGGCATTTTTTTAATTTCCCTCCTAGTGGCAGGTTAGGAAAAAGCAAGAGTTTTGTTACTCTTTAGTTATTTAAATTAGTTAAATAATTGTGTAGCTTATTAACAGTAATGAATGCAATCTTTTATCACTAAGGGAAGTTTATACAGAGGGCTATGGATATTCCTCAAACTTTTTTGCCCTTAGACGTGCAAATTAAAATGCTTGTCACGGTCTTAACACTGAACAGACACCTTGTGGCTTGATTATGTCTATGGAAAGAGCCAACATTCCCCATGTGTAATCACCTGTATGGAGTCACTGCAAGGTTTCTGTTGCACATCTTCAAAATGTATGACAAATAAAGCCTATTATCTGCCTTTCTTCTTATATCAGCTATGGTCTACCCTCTACATGGACAAAGGTTTACTAAATTGCTGCACAATTATCAATTTTGCAACAACCCAACAGAGCATGGTCATTGTGTGCGTCTCTAATTTTGATGTCGCGGGTTGATTTATGTTGGTTTTGAACCTATCTCTGAAAAAGACAAATGGACCCTCAATCTGAGCTCTTACTTGAGTGCAATTCTTGCCAAACCATTTACTCCCATCTTCTGTCCACTGAGCTGCACATGAAACATCACTGACAGCTTAACCTTGCTGTCTGAATGAAGGTCAGTGATACAGAAAAACCAAATATGGGTCTCTCACAAAGCACAGCTCCGATATATCCCAACAAATGTGATACATCTAGCGTGTAGCATAAACATATTCAATAATCAAATACTCTCACAGAAAGGCTAACGTATTATCCAACAAGTTATTGAATAAAGATTCAATGCCAGATTTTATTTAGCAAATTATACCAGTGAACCAAAGCATGGCCAATCTACACAACTTCGTAACTTTGGAGATTGTCCAACAAATGATTATTTAACAGCCAAGTTTCTCCCCAATTTCTTCTGCCATTACTGGCCATAATGTTTAGTCATCGTCAGATGTCATCAGAAGGGCTTTTATCTTTGCAAAATCGTGTATGAATTGGAAATCGATGGGCCACTCCGTCTCTCTGACTGATGTTTCAAATCACAGTATTCAAAAGGCCAGCTGTGATTACAGGGTTTGGATGACAGATAGTGAAGAAAGTGGAGCACTCTGCACAGTCTGGCTCAGTTAAAAGCCACCTTTGTATCAATTTGGTCAAGCAATAAAAACTGTTGTATCATCCATTACCACATTAACAATCCGTAAATAACCCAAACAGCCTACTATTGTGAGAAACTAAAGATTTATTTTGAAGTTTCACAGTGACCTTTAAAGGTAAATGGATGCAAATGTTTTTTTTTTTTTTTACTTTAATAAGGTTAGATTCCAGTTTTTATTGTTGTTGATCTAAAAGATGAAGTTCAGCCGCCTTGAATCATATGGAAATTTGAAGCATCTTCCACAGGCAGCTGAACAGAGAAGTTGGCAATGTTGCCTTAGCATAATAAACCATGAGTTCAATTTTCAGGCAATAACTTCTTCTGCAAGAGTGACTCATCAATGTTCAACCAAGACTATCAAGCAATGAAAGAGTTTGGAAATGAATGAGATAAAACTCATCTCTCTATTTGTAATTACGTGGTTGTGCCTCTCGTGTACTTGGTATTTCAGTAAAGCACTAATGCAAGGGTGTCAAACTTATTCAAGGGCCACATAACATCTTACTTTGAAACCTCAAGTGGGTTGAACTGTCAGGTTTTGTTTGGTTTTTATGATTAGCCCTTGTGGTCCTGTTTATTCTAGTTTAATGCATTAACTCTTGTTTTTCTGTTTTCGGGTATTCCTGTTCTTGTCTCCACCTCCCAGTGATGTCACTGTGTTTGGGTTGTGAGTGATTAGCTGCCACATGTTTTGCACACAGGTGTAGCCCGTTCCCAATCAAGCCTCCCACACTATTTAGCTGAGTGTTTGGACACATAATGGTGGGTGGATCATTGTGAATGTCAGCCTCCTCGTGTGCTACTGTGGTTTTGTCTTCTGTTATCAGTGTGCCTCCTTGTGCCCTTTTGGGTTTTTGTTTATTTTGTTGGTTTTGAACACGAAACATGAACTCTTATTTTGAACTCTGCACCTGCCTGCTCCCTGATTATCTGTCATTTTGGTGCCTTTTGCACATACAGAGATGGCTGTAGATATGAAATATTTCAGTTAGGCACCAGGGTGCCCAAGTCTGATGAGGTCCTAGAGAGCCCCTAACCTGCATGACCTCTGCAGAAATCAAGCCTCAAGTGCTTTTGTAAGATGACAAAAAGTTGACTCTGTGTTTCCCTTGCTGACCTGCCACTAGGAGGAAAATTTAAAAAAAAAATGCCTTAATTATGGGCGGGGCTCCTGGAGCAGTTAAAACACACCCAGTCTATACTATAAAATCTCCAATGAACAATCTATGCTATGTTAGCTAGATACTTAATACTCAATATACCTCTATATTCACTCCTCTCCCAACCTAACCTACTCACCACATACTGTAGAGCCCTCAGGTGCTAGTTTTTATAAAACGGGCGGGGCTAACGGTGCTTGTTTGTGATGCAAGATAGTTTCAAAATGTTACATGCTCTTATTCTCAGCCAATGCAAAAATCAATTGTAGTAGCTGGGTTTCAACACATAGAAGACCGTCACTATGACATTTTTACAACAAAATATGCCAAATTGAAATACTTTGACTAAAATGTTGAGAGTTGGACCAGGATCAATCAACAGCACTACTTCACACCCAAATACATTTGTATTCAGTAGAAAAAAAAGTGGTTTTGGGGTTTAGTTACTCTTTAAAGAACAGCTCTGCAGAGACAATGTACAGAAGATACTCGATGTTGATGTTTGTGGAAGCCGTAAAATGTTTCAAAGCTGTTCTAGAGTAGGAGAGAGCAGAAATGTACTCGTCTGTTGCAGATATTTTTATGTCTGCTGCAAGCTAATTTGAAGGGTTTGAAACTGCCAGGAAGTGTGAATGTGTTGTTTGAATCTTTAATCGGAGCATCTGTGACTTCTGGTTGTTCCTGTGAGAGGTGCTTTATTTAGAGCCAGGAAGAGTGAGTGAATAATTGTTGCTGTGACAGCATTTTTACAATGGTTAGACTTCTGACTTAGTCTAGTCTCAGAAGTTCCCCCCATTCGAATAGCTCTAGCCCTACAGTATTCCACCTGGGTGTACTCTCAGACATAATGAATGGAAAAAGATAATGCACATTTACTCAAATTTTAATAGCAGCAGCCATCAACTACATCACATTTAAATGGCTGAAACCTGAACTCTCCCTCATATAACATCTGGAATCTTAAAGTTTGCGTGCTGTATGAAATGGAACTAATTACTTATGCATTATGGCTTCAGAAGCAAAAAAAAAAACAAAAAAAACAATAATAAAGTCTTAATCCTCCCCTTTTTAAATTTATGGAATTCATTTTATATTTTTAATTATTGTTATTTGTCTTTTAATGAATACATTGTATTGTCAGTTGATTTGGGCAATTTTTATGACATGCGTATTTGAAATACAAGGTACTGGAGAGGGAAAAACTGAAGAATAATGGATATGGAAAGATTTGGCAAGGAAAAAGTGTATCATTGCTAGGGATGTCCCGATACAACTTCTTCACTTCCAATACGATACAGATATTGCAGCCTTGCGTACTGGCTGATACCCACTGTTGATCGATACAATATCAACACGAATCATACAGACTTTTAATACTTATTTTGTAGCGTGGAACGATAGAAAAGGCTTGATCAAGTGATGTTACTCAAACAGGAAACAATAGTCAGCAACAGTAGGTATGAGAAAAAACTGACCCATTTATTATTAACCAATTGGTTACATACATTTAAACCTTCAACATAAAATTTACAGTATTCTACAATTGAATAATTATAATATATATCGGAGATTTTAGATTCAGTCCGATAAAATCCAGATCCGATATTGATATTGGATCGGGACACCTCTAATCATTGCAGCAAAATTTGGTTGGATTTTAGGATACATTACATTTATTTTGTAAATGGGGGTACAAAACACCCCCAGCCTGTGAGCCAGATAGCAAAATAATAGGTGACACGTAGGAGGTAGCAGCGCACCTTTGGATGAGAGATCATCCATGCTCAGCAGAGCTAAGAGGGAGAGGAGGAAAGGCGTTTACGAGACAGAAAATGGCGCTACGTACGAGAGTTGACGTTCCCAGCAGTGCACATTCGACCAGAGCATGTGTAGAACTCATGGATAGTGTGGCGATGGTGAGATACGATGATAAAAAAAAACGGGGAACGCAGTGACACTCTGCATGTCCGGGAGGAAGAGTACAGTAAGAAATCCATTCAACTCTGACCCAGATAGTAAAATAATAATAATTTTGCCATCAAAAGCCTGGTCTGTGTTTTTTTATTTCTTTTATATAAGGAAACAATGTTCACATGTTAGAGTTGTCACTAAAGCAAAAAAAAAATAGCTTTAAAGTCACTGACAGGGTTTTTTTTTGAGTAAAAGGCTGTTTTCTCAGCTTTTTGCTCTGAAACTGAAGATTTGTGTAAAACTTGCTCTATTCAACAGCTGATTACAAAAGAACGAAATGAGCCAGAAACAATTTTTTTTTTTTTTTTTGATGAAAGTAGAGGCTCAGATTTCAGATAGTCAGAGTAGAAAATATTCTGTGGGTGTTTAAAATCAGTCAAAATGCTAAAAAAAACGGCTGGTACTGAGGGGGGTAGAAAATCTGAAAATGGCTGGCACTGAATGAGTTAATTTAGAAGCCGTTTTAGCTCATTCCTGTGTCTGATGAGTGCAAAATCATGCTCTGAGTCAGCTCGGACAGCATAAGCAGGTGTTACATGTGATGATGGACGGTCCCGTCAGGACTGGAGCTAATGCCAAGTTATGTCAAGACAACTTCAATGTCACGACAGGTGGCCTTTGTAAATAGATGCCATCCATTTAGAGTGAAAGCTCACTATACCCTGAAGAGCTCACCAGTTGGAGTTCTTGTGCTGCATCTCATTTAACAGACAACCACCCTGGGTAACAGACTTTTAATTGGTCTTAATGCAAGTTGTCAATGGAGGCTTAGAATGAGGCAGGATGCAATCCGATGATGTCTATTCAACATCCAGACGGTGACTGGGACACTAATTACCACCAACACTGGGCTGAAGGAAATCAACAGACAACAGTAATACTGAGTGGATGAAGACTTTGTCATTGTCTGAATAAATTAAGACGTTATAGTAAATCACGACAGTTACTGATGATTTAATAGCACAGAGACACTTTATGGATTGCTGAGGGGGCAGATTAGGTGTCAAAGGGATGTACTAATATTTCTACAACAAGATTTGCATTCCCTCCAATAGTGAGTACCAAAAATAATGTCTTCATGTAAATGTAGCTGCTATGATGCTCTCCTTGAAATACTTCCATACATCTGACTTTGCTGCATGTTCTCCAAATGTATTTTCAAATCTTCATCACCAAACTGCCTATATTAGATAAAATGGTAACACTTTACTTGACGTTTTATACATAAGGCTGTCGTTATCTGTCATTAGAGTGAATAAGGTGTCAAGAAGGCTGTCATTGCCTCATTCAGTGGCAGCCATTTTCAAAATGGATAAATTATAATGATAAATTAAAAAAAAGCTTAATGTAACTGTAAATGATGCACTAGTGCACCTTTCCCTTTGTTGTCATTTTGTAATTATTACAAAAGTGGCATTGATGCCATATATGGGTTTTCAAAAGAAGAAATCCACCACTTTTTTTATAATCTTGTTTCTTTTCTACATAGAGGCACTAGGACTGCACAGTAATCATACCAGCATCATATGTTGTGTTTAAGTCACATGTTTCCTTTACGCCTTCATGTCTCCTCTATACTCGAAACATGTGACTCAACTGATTGGGTCAGTTACAGGCTATCAGGGCCCGGGGGGATCGGGGACACTAGTCGTCTTTAAGTTCCAGCTGACTTTTACCTCGGTAAATGTCACATAATGTCGTTGAGCACATGCAGCTGAAAGAAAAACAATCTCTAATGTATGGTGGTTGAAAAAAGGCAATAATCTTTTTGGTGATTGAGTATCTATAAGAGATGTATGATCTTGCTGAGATCAGTGGAGTCCAGAGAAACTGTATCATTAGCAGCATTTTGTTACTCTTGTGAGCGAATGCAACGTTATTCCCAAAAGGACACATCAGCAAAAAGCACTGGACTTCCCATCCTCCTGTCTCAATTTTATCTTGACTTTCGGGAGGCAAAGCGAGCCCAAATGTAAAATGCAAAGCAATTAGCAGTTATTTAGTATTTGCAACTAAAAGGCCTATTCCGCGTGACCTACGCACCATCCACAGATTTGTCGTGTGAAAACATCAGCACGCACACTGGGCAGGCTGCCTGCTCTCTAGTAATATAATCAGCTTGGTGTTCAGCCAGAGCAGACATTTAGGGCAAAAGTTGAGTTGGTGCGACAATAACAATGTGACTCTGGATGGACTAATGAGATGAATCCCTTCCAGTTCCAGCACAGCATCAAGAAATATTCCTAAACTCAAATAATCATCTGTCAAAAAAAAAAACACAAAATAATCCAAAGTGGACTTGTTGCTTGAACCTGTAGACGCAGTAGGTTCCTCCCAAGCATCCGTTAATCATAAAACCAATTTGTCACACAACCATCCAAACTGACCCATGTTCCCTACTAGTGTATGAACAATCCAACATTTGGTGAGTTCTGCTTCACAATGACAGGAAAAGTCAACATCAAAGGATGGGAAAACAATGTTGCTGTGAATAGTTAGCCTCCAAATAATAAAGATGAAATGCAAACTAAGGAATGATGACTAAAACTAAGATTTTTAAGATAACAATAGCTTTAAAAACTAAAATGAATCCAAAATTTGGAAGCACTTACTTGTAATCTGTGCTATGTCATGCCACAGCACAAATGCAAGCCCTTCCCTTTTCCTCTCTGGCCTGTACTCACATTACCTTTAATTAACCCAGCACAGTTACCTCCAACACAATGGTTCAAAATAAAGGTGCCAGAGAACAGGAACCCCCACTGTACCTGAAGGCAGACATGAACATTTAAGAACAGTCATGATGTAAATACTTGTTAAAATCAGAAATAAAAATGGGTTTTCAATGGGATTTTAAAAACCACAGAAATTGGTTAAAAGTTGCGCAATATAGAGGAAAAAAGACAGAAAAAGTTCAAAATGTCAATATTGGAACAATCAGTAGGAACAATTAGTTTAAACTGGCAAATAACGGGCACAACATATCGTGAATGTGTTTGAATTGGGGAAAAAAAGCATGATATATGGTGAAAAGAGGTTAAAAATGACAAAAATGGGTAAACATATGCAACATTAGGTGAGAAAAGTGGTTGAAAGGGTTTAAAAGTGCCAAAAATGTCTTGAAAGTAGAAAAAATGTGCAGATAAGGCATTGCAGTGGTAGAAATGGGAATAATGTTGCAAAAATGCATTAAAAGGATAAAAAATATGGCAAGAAAAAGTGATAAAAATAGGTTCAAATATGGCAAGTTTGGTGTAGTTGGAAAAAAAAAGTGTAAAAACAAGCAAAACTGGGCTAAGAAAAAAAACTTAGTTTCTTGAAGGATGGGTGGTGCATTGTCATCAGTAAACTTCTGTTTGTCTGTGGTTGTAGCAGCTTGAACAAGCCTGAAAACATGGCTCACATTTTTTGTGGAAAGAGAGAGAGAGATATGATCGTACGGTGCAATGGTTTACCCATGTCAGTGTTATTTTTGCTGTATCAGCTTTCCTTTAATGTGTATACTAACACCCCAAGCATTTCAAAATCATAACACAAATGCTTGTAAGGGAAAAGTTCGATTAAAACGCTTTGATGCTTTGAAGTCAAAACAGTCCACTTAAATCACTTTTGCGGGATTTTACAGAGCGAGATTTTGCACAATATATGAAATATCAGTTTGCTTATGTCTTCCAAACACTTTTGCTACACATTTAACCAGCTTTTTAAGGTGGAACATCTGGTGAAAATGCTTGATATTCTTGCATAACATACATGTAGGTGAGTGTCATAAAACAAATTTTGTGATTTCTGTCTGTTGTATATGTAATCACCACGTTTCATGTGTTGTGTACTCCACTGACCAGGCCAGTCTATCTCCAATCTTCCACACTGTAAAAATTGTATTTCAGCAGTAGTTGAAGTAACTCAAAGTTCTGAGTGAGCTTTAGTGAAGGAAGTCTACAACCTGCTATTCTTTTTTGAGTGAACCTGAATCAATAATGTTTCTTGTGATTTTGCTGTGTGTCTGATAACATGACACCTCCACCTTCTCTAGAATTTTTCTAGGAAAATAAATTAGATTTTGTTTACTTTTATATTTTCTGCAAACTTAAAACGAAATTTCAATTTCGTAACTACAAAATGAATTTTCATTAAACAATAATTTACGCAAGCGGAGTGGTGACCTAATGGTTACGCAAGTGGATTTGTAACCAGAGGGTCGCTGGTTTGAATCCCACTGTGGGTCATAGCGATGGACCCTTGAGCAAGGCCCTTTACCCCAAACTTGTGCTGCTGTATTTTACTTTTGGGTTATACAAATTATTGAGTTGGAACAACTGAAGATTTTAAGTTTGCTTAAAGTTGACTTGCATTCATTATAAGTTGGACTAATGCAAAATATTAATTTGATAACAATTAAATAATTAAGTCAATATGACTTAAATCAATTGGGTTAATCTAATTTATTAACTTTATTTCACATAACTTGAATCATTTAGGTGATACCAATTGAAATTATTCAATTAAGTTGGTCAAACTATTTTCTTTTTTCAGTGCAGTGCGAGCGAAGAATGCACGTCACAGTACCTCTCACACTAACCAAACAATCTGGACTTTAGGGGCCTCCACTATTAAGCTAGATAATTTTATCCTGGCTTTATCTCCGTTAGCGGGCTTCACCTGACCATTCTCCTACTAATCTAGACTACAACTCGCTAGGTTAAGCGTGTTGTTTTCAGCCTGACGACGTGCGCGCTCTTCTGACAGGGGAGGAGATTACAGCGTCAAACTAATCAGAAACACGGAGAAACTGTGGAGAGCAACTTATGTCACAATTGAGGAACAATTCTTTAAAAATATGAAGAAATCAAATCCATAATTCTGACCAAAAGCAACTGTTTCTGCAGTAATAGCAGCAAGTAATTAATGCAGGAATTGATGAGTGTTAATGCTTAAATTAAGAAGAATAAACAGTGAACACTGATCAGTTTCGCTTTCACTTTTACCTTGTTTGTGGCTTTGATGCTGCGTTCATGCAGCCTAAATCACAAGGTGGAATATATAGTATATATAGTTAGTGTAAGGGGTGGGTCATTATTTTTAAATGAGCCAATTAGAAATAATCCCAGTCAAGTTAAGACCTAACAATACCAGTTTGTATTAAAGATAAAGCAAAGTTACCAAAGTTTGACTAGAACTATAGAGGAAAACAAATATCACAACAACAAAAAAACTTCAAACTAAGTTAAAGTTCACACTTTCTGACTTTAACTAACTTTGGCTTGTTTATTTGAGAACCAAAATAAAATAACAAAGTTGCGCTCAGCTAATCCCGGCACTTATTTTCTGTCTGTGTGCTATTTATAGAAAAAAAATTGAGACCCTTCAGTGTTGACTTTCTCAGTAAGAAACAACAGACAAGGGGTGCTCCATCAGGAGGACAACAAAGAGACAGGGCCATTTTTAGTCACGCTAAAGGAAACAATTATTGGTGGTATGAAAGCACGAAGCTTCAAAGTCTCTTTTTTTTTTATGGGCGTCATAAATTACAGATAGCAGACGGCAGGAGGAAAGGTTGTTCGGGAATAGAAAGGATGACTTGCGGGCTCGCTGGAATATTAAAAAAAGGTGATGAGCGAGAGGGCTTTATTATCCGAGTCGGCTTTGTAGTGAATGGATACTTTCAGAGCGTAACAGACAAATCAATTAGGAACATTTTCAGAAAGTTAGAGACTACTCTTGGTCGATGAAAGAAGAAAGTATAGGGTTTTTATTGAACTTGTAATCATGTTGAAGGAGTTTGTTTAATTTGTAGTGATGAAAGGTCTCAAATAAACCTCCAAAATAAAATCTAGAAATTGTTGCTGAAATGATTTGAACATCAAAGGAATCAATCAAGATTTGCATTGACTTACTTTAAAGGCCACTCCAAACAAAGTCCATCAATGCGTTGGCCTTTTCAAAAACCTCTCCAACCCTATGAAGTGCAATCAATGAGGCAGAAGGGGCGCAAAAAACCACGCACAGCGCAACCAACCACTAACCCTACTATTCTTCCATGAAAAAAGTGTTCGGTATGTGGTATGTGGTCACCCCACAGTCATAAAATGGCCCACGTTAGCCAACCCCGTAAAAGTGACCTGGACATGCCACATCAAAAGCACTATTCGCACGGGATTAGTTTTACCTAAGGACCACATGCAATAAATAAATGACCCCCTAACGTCTGCTTTTCATGTAGAGCATTCACACTGGATAACCGAAGCCTGAGAATTGCTGAAATTTACAAACATCTCCCGGATATGATGTCAACACGCTGTGTAAACCAAATTAAAAAACATAAAAAACGGATTGGTTTTTTCTGTTTTATTAATTTAAAACTAGAAACAGGAAAACAAAAAACAAACAAGCAGCGTGGGTCAACGAACGTCACCATTTGCTGATAAAAGTGACTGGCTGATAAATCTGTCAGTCAGGTGTGTATGCTTTCAGCCAATCATATGGCTTCTTACATTTTCTCCACACTTTTAAACCAATTGCAGAGCTACTGATATGTGCGCATTTGCAGGGTTCAAACAAGAGTGAAAAACCCTGCAAGAGTTCATTCATTATGATACTGTTCTGATTCCATAGCAGAGGTGTAATTTGTGTTAAAAATCGATTAATAGGTATCACGGTTCACATCAATATTCGGAAAATTGAATAGCAGTACTTTTTTTTATATATTTATCCTCCAGAAGTGGAGGCGGCGGGTGGGATCTGCTACTACTCTCTACCTGGCCGCCTTCTTCTCTTAAACATGTTCATAAATGATTCCTTACCCCTTTAGCAGTGAAAGAATATCTGCAATATTACGTGAATGTCTGTAAAACTCACATTTTCCTATGAGCTCTGTCTGCTAGCGCATAGCATCTCTTCTTCATTGCAAGAATATCTGCATGCCAACCGACCACTAGGTTACCAGCGCCCTCTGCTGGTCCAAACAAATATCTGACGTAAATACAGTGTAATGACTTTCTTTTTTTTTTTTTTTTAATGTCCAATTGTTAAGGCACAAAATACAATTTTAGTTGCACTTTTAAAAAGAAAAAAGAACTATTATGCAGTTTTGCATTGTTTACTATAGAACCAGAATTTAAATAAATTGGCTTCTTCTTCATTTGTATTATTCCTTTATCTATTTCTAACAAAACACAAACGTGAGCAGCTTTTTATGAGCAAACGCATCCACAGACTGAATGAAAACATGAGCAGGATCAGAAAACTCAAAGATTGAAGGGTATACGGATTCAGATCCTGCCCATTTTTGTCCAAATCACAGAAATGCCTATTCGCATTGGATTAGTATTACCACAAGACCTCGGAGTTCAGGCTAAAGGCCACAATGTTTAAACAGGGGTAAAATTCCTATGATAAGAGTCATTTCAAATGTTTGTTGATGATCTTTCCCACTGATAAAGGACCACAGATCACACCACCTGTGCATTTTTACTGACTGTGAACCCCTTTTATTGAAATGTTTTCCTGAAAACATTGGTTTCTTTTGACAGTATGTGGTCAATTGAAGACCTGTGTGGACTTCTATTGACCACATTCAGAAATTATACTAAATCATATGTTTTTTTTAAATAAATGTATTTGACTATTAAGTCAGTATGAGCTTTTCAAGTTTCAAACTGAATATAACAAAAATAAATAAACAATAAAATATGGAGCTAGAAATGTCTCAAAAAGAATAAATGAACACAGAAATTATATAATAAATTCCCCAAAAAAAAGATTCACAAATGTATTTTGGGATTTACACACAAACATATATATATGTTTGTGTGTAATATATATATATATATATATAGTGTGCGTGCATGTGTGTATGTGACACAAAACACAAAAAGATTTACAATGCACACAATGTACACATAAATAATTGACTGTAGAGGAGCGAAGACTTCTGATTGGCTGCAGATGGCCCCATCAGATGGATGGAATGGAAGATGATGTAACAGGTGCCATTCTTTCTGAGATGAACATCTGATTCAAATCAGAAATCAGGTACAGAGGGGGAGGCACACACACACACACAACCATGGCAGCAGAAGCGTAGGCAGAGGTCCTCCTTGTTCCCACTCCACACCATGTCTTTTATATGAATAAAATCCCATTAAAACTTTCATTCTTTTGTTATATAGCATCTTTCATGTGCTTTGGCTTACTCCGGGATTTACCTAAGGCTTGATGGAAGACCTAGAACACCATGCAAACAACTAAAAAGAAAGTTTAATGAGATTGTATTACTATCAAGGACACACAGTGTTGAGAGGGAACGACGAGCACCTCTCTCTACGTGTCCGGTTATGTGTGCCTTCCATCCTCTCATTTTCTCAGCCTTTAATCCACTCCCTCCTCTCTCTCTATCTCTCCATTTGGCTCAGGTGTGTAGCTGACACAGGAGGGCGGAGATGGCACAGGCATGTATAAGGATGTCTATCCAAAGGAAGTGTAATGCCAAGACTTAATCTGCAGCATTTAAAACGATGAAGTGACTGCCTTTGTGAAGCGATGCAGGGCACATTCATTAGTAACCTCTGTCACTTAGATAAAGTGATGTCGATGAAGAAAGACGAGCTGATCCCGGCTGAACCTGATCCACTCTTGAAGGACTTCCAGGTGCTTCTGTTCACACACTCCTGGACCAGATGTAGCGCGAAGGACATTTGACATTTGTCCCTGCAGTCATCTGACTTTTAAATGATCTGCTGTGATCCTGACCTGCTGTCAGGAGCCTTTTAAATGCTTTAGGCTCCACATTCACCAAATAATAGGATTTTCATTTCAAGATACATTGAAGGGTTTATTGAGCACACTGTGGAGGTAATATTTGATCGACATCAGTGGTTCCCAATCTTTTTGTCCTGTGTACCCCTTTTGCATTTTGTCAAATCATTTGTTCCTGGACGGCATTACTCTGTCACCCTGAAAAACTAATCCATGCATTTGTTACATCTAGATTAGAATATTGTAACTCCCTACTCTCAGGGTGTCCCAGTAACTCACTAAAAAGTCTCCAGTTAATTCAGAATGCTGCAGCTAGACCTGTTAGTGCCCTATCGTCCAGGCAGAACACTCCGTTCCTAAAGTGTCTAGAAGTAGAACAGGAGGCAGAGCATTCAACTACCAGGCTCCTCTTTTTTGGAACCAGCTCACAATCTTAGTAACGGGGGGCTGCTACTCTCTCCACCTTTAAAAATAAACTCGAAACCCACTTATTTGCTAAAGCATATCGTATAATAGCAATAACCTAAAATGGACATGGTCTCATTGTTTTAGTCACAATCACAGACATAAATGATCAACACCTCAGACCACTGCGAGGGACCGTTACATTCAGCACCTACTTATTTACTAAAGCGTACACCGTATAATTGCGATCATTAAAGCGGACAAGCATCCCTCTGTAGTGATCGCTGAGATCACTACGTGCGCCCAGTACAAAACAAAACCTCGTCTGTAGTGGTAGCATTTCAGAGCATGGAGGATGGCCGAAAGACGTTTATTATTAATATTAACCTAACCACTAGGAACAAGTGTATCATAATGTATCATGCTTTTCTGCAGTCAGTGCCTTCTCCTCGCCCTTCTCTCTCTGCTCTGTTTCAGGTGTCGTGAAGCTGATGATGGCAGTTCCTGATCTGTGGTTCACGGCTTAACTAGTCTGAGACACTCTGATGGACTATCCGTCTATCCTGTTCTGTTCGTCCTTCTGTCCACTAACTCCAACCAGTCGAGGAAGATGGCTGCCACCTCTGAACCTGGTTCTGCCAGAGATTTCTTCCTATTATAAAAGCAAAATACGGGAGTTTATTCTTCCCACTGTCGCTAAATGCTCGTTCATGTGGATCTGGTTGGGTTCTTTCTTTCTTACGATGAATTTTATATTGTTAAGCGCTTTCAGATGATTTTGTTGTATTCTGTGGTATATAAAGTTGAATTGAATGTGTACCCCTTCTTCGTATCATAAATACCCTCTCGATAATTTCAAATATACTTTTTCAGCAAGCTCTCCTAAACCCCTAATTGTGTCTCGAACATTGGTTCCCTAAGGCTTAATCTACAAATTTTAAACAATGACTGGAATTTAAAGTGGAGTTTATTTTAAATATATATGTACCATGCAACTTTCATATGATTACTTCAGTAGTAAGTAAATATGGTCTCCTTTGTAAAATGTAGCTAATTATTGTCTCCTATTGTTAGACTTGTGATAAAATTCCCTCTACAGCATAGAAAAACCATGTTTCAATAAAATACAATAAAATTTTGTATTTTATCAGGCAATAGTGCTGTTAGTTTGTGGTTAATTTGTCACAGAAAAAAAACCTAAAAAGGAACTAAGAAAATTTCCCAATTACTTTTCAATACATTTTTAAATTTTTCCGAGTACCCCCTGCAATATGCTCCTGTACCCCTAGGGCAGGGGTCTGCAACCTGCAACTCTGAAGCCTCATGTAGTTCTTTGACGCTTATGCAATGGATCCCTACAGCTACAGAAAATATAAAAATAATGAATTATTTCTTACAGAGGGTATTAATGATAAATGATATTGACACAAAATAAAATTATTAATAACAATTTGTCAACCTAAAAATCACATTGTGCAGTAACATCAACCATCAACTTTCCTTGCATTTAAGTTTTAAATCCCTGGTAAAATAACTAAAGCAACAAAAAGACTATTCTGGAAGAAAGCATGTGCCAGATTAATATGCATGCTTATTATGTTGGAAGAAATTAGCAATTGGCACATGTTGACCAATCATCATCATCGTGTTTATCATGTTTTATCAAATTCAAGTTGTTTTTTATAGCCCTACAAGTACATCAACTAAAAAAAAATTGCTTAGACAATATTATTTGATATAATTTGAACTATGTGCAGAATTTTATACACTGTATCGTCTTCATTGAGAAGGTATTTTTTTTGGCTCTGGAAGGACTTTAGTCCATGTGAGAGGAGGCAAATGGCTTTTTTGAGACTAAAGGTTGCGGACCGCTGCCCCAGGGGTACATGTACCCCTGTTTAGGAACCACCAATCTATATGTATTTATTTGTTTGTCTGTTCGTAGGATTACGTCAAAGGAACAGATAGAGATTTTGACCAAATTGAAACAAAAGATAGACCTTATACATAGGGCTGTCATTTGAACTCGTTAATTGCGATTAATTATTTACAGGAAAAAATAACAAACTAAAAAAATGAACGTCATTAATCGCTTCTTTTTTTTTGCACTCCAAACAGAGCGGAACCTTTTCATTGCGCGCATTACCGGTATACCCATAATACTGATGCACCGGCTACAACAGTAGAACCTGAGGAGAAGACTTTGTGCGCAAAATGTGCAAGAAAGTGTTTGTGGATCAGTGAAGCTTTTCTTGCCTCCAGTGCAGCTTTTCCACCTCAATGCTAACTATGTAGCAGCTAGCACAGACAGCGGTGCTTTGGACGTCAATGATACAATCCACACTGGACAAGATGACAGGGTTCAGAGCCAAAATGAATAAGTCAATGAGTGACAAGTGAACAAAGTTACTGTATAAATGGCGTGGGGATACTACTACAAGAAGTGATTACTTGATGTTATTACAGTACTTAATTTTGTGATGAAATTGAACAATGTTATTTTTGATGTTCTAATTTACAGCACTGTGATTGATGGCTCTGTTTTATCTATCATACTATATATTATCTGAAGGAGAGAAAAATCAAGTTTGGTGTTATTGGTCATAAAAGTGTACTTACTGTTTATGATGTGCTAACATATACAGTAGCACTACATATGGATCTGATGTTTTATTTCATTTCTATTTTCTATTATTTGTAGATTTGACTTAAGTACACATCAATATTTCCCCTGATGGTCTAAACTAAAGGGGACTAGTCTCACATACAGAGGAATGGAAATGGTTCAAGTCTGTTAAAAACAATAATTGACTTTATAAAGTCACTTTGTTATACATCACGTTTTGATCTGCCACAGTAATGTAAATTAAATGAAAATACCTCAAGTTGAGGGCGTTTTTCAGCAACTTTTTAGGTGCTTAAAAAAGAGATTAATTAGATGAATTCATTACATAGCACAAATAATTAATCGCACAATATTTTTCATCTATTGACAACAAAAGTCTTTGGCAAAATGTCAAAAAATAATATCTCGGTTTGTAATTGACCCATCTTCATGAAATTTGACTCAGTTATGTGGGGTTGGCTGCTCAATTACCTTACCGAGTTTTATCCTGATCAGATCTGGATTGCGCATCAAAAAATTGGGGCCCCATACATTTGGACCTACTGTTTTGTTATAAATGAGGATATAATTACCTACAAGCCTTTAAAGTGTAAATGATCATGTTACCATAATCATGATCAATTATCCAGATAACTGCAATATCTGGCAAAGAGGAGATTTGGTGCTGGAGGTTTGTGTAATCATGTTTTATTGCCCTATCCATCCAATGACCCAATGATCCATCTTGCCTTATTGCGGGTCATTCATTGAATTTGATCAGGTTATTGCACTAATAAATCCTCTATATCTGGTTAGCTTTGGGGTAGGTAAAGCCTTTTCCTGCTGCCTTTCAGACAAATCTCCATCAAGCTATCTATACACCAAGCTCTCCTGTTTTATTTCATAATCTACGTAATAAATTCTGCACAATACTACGCAGTTGCATGCAGTATATCTCCATACATCTGGCACACTAATGTATCAACTTCACTTTACTATTTTTTTTTTTTTTTTTACTTTTCCCTCATTTCTTGAATAATTCCCATGCTTGTGATAAAAGGAAAGTTTCCTTTCCATTAAATTCTGTATTTGCGCTCAGGCTGACACTGTGACCCATTTAAAGCTGTTAATCTGATTGAAATTCAGCCCCTGCAGCTTCTCCAGGGGAAGGTCCCTCTCCCAGAGGTGAGAAAGGTGCCTTCAGCACTTTCTATGTCTTTGAATTATATCTTAAATGTCACCTTGAGACAATCCAGCAAGAATTTTCTCCAGCATGCAGATCAACCTTGGGAAACTGGGGCTGCCTTAATATTCATTAGCCTCCAGTTCACACCTGATACAGAGAGGCTGGAGGTTGAACCTCATTTTGAAGGTCTGGATCACTCCGAGGAGAGCTTAGCTGGGATGCTGAGGTGAGGATGTGTGAGATCCCAGAGCAGCTTTTCCAAGTAAAAGCACAAACTTCTCCTTTAGCTTTGATTGTTGTTTTATTTATCAGAGGGGGGCGCCCTCAGGCAGCACCCGGGGGTGTCCCCAGAACGCACGGACTGCGCTGCATGCAACAAGAAGAATGTGAGCGAGTGCAGCTTCTCTGGCATCATCTACAGCAGCATCAGCACCGCGCACGTCCTCTGCAGCTCCTGCAACAAAGTCCGCGTCACGCGTTACGCACGGAGCGCCTACCTGTAACTCCACGCTGTAGCCCTGGTAGCAGTGCGTGGGGAACAGAGCCAGCTGGTGATGCACTTGCAGAGACACGGTGTAATCCATGAACCGGAGGAGGCTGAGACGCTTCTGCTACTGGCAGCGGACGAGCCGCCGCTGCTCTCCGCCCCGCTGCTTCCCATTGGCCGCACGTCAGAGCCAGGAGGCGGGAAGCGGACCTCCGGCCGGGGATGGAGAGGAGAGGAATGTGTCCGCACTCCGAATGGCACAAGTGTGGCATTCACACATTATACTTTAATAGGATTTTCACCCTAAAAGCACCCATCATATCATAGATCTCGACCCGCTTTTTAAAATAAATAAATAAATATCGGAAGATTGTATAACCACAACAATTGCATAATTGGTTCATGGCTGGTTCGTACTGACATTTTTATTTGATTTATTTATTTATCTAAAAAAAAAAAAAAAAAAACTATATAAAGCAATCATTGCTCACAAAGAGATCCCCAATAATGTTAAGAACTAGAAGTAGAAGTAGCGGCAGAACTGTTCTGCACATACTTCCAAGCTATTTCACAAAGAACAAAAGAAATCTGACATTTGAGCAAATGTATATATTTACATATACACAGCAAAATACACACAATTACAAAAACAAGAATGAATAGGCCTACCTATATATATAACATCAACATCCACCTATACTCATCAGATTAGCTTTTGTACTGATCTATTAAAAATAATAATAATTAAATATATTTATGTTGTTACAACTTTTATTTTCAGAATACATTTTACAAATATTTGAACATTTATTTAATTTTTCTTTTTTTTTTCCATTATCTTCAATGGTACCCAAATATTTGAGGATGGGGCGGACAAAAGACCCCATAGACCAGCTACTGCCAGCAATACCACCACCACATACACCTGTCCCACCTGCAACAGGATCTATGGATCAGCTATTAGAAAACACACCGTTATAGGACAGAAGTGGGTGTCAGCAATGGTTTCGATGGACAACTACAAGCGAACACTTAATCTGAGGCTGTGCACCATAGCAAGAATAATTTTGGGGCGCTGTAAGATTTACTGCCAGCCTCAATTGCCTGTAGATTTGGATCAATGAAACTAAACGCATTACACAAATAGATTATATAAATCATCTAGATCGGAGGTTATCAACCTGTTGGTCGGAACCCAAAAGTTTGGAGATAAAATTAATCAGACCACATGTCAGATAAAGGCAGAAAATATACACCAAATTGGTGTTGGAAGTTAATTTTGTTGAATAATACATTTCCTTATTATACTTATCAACAAAGATTAATGACTGAAATAATAAGAACCAATATCAAACAATATGTAACTGGAAGTACCCAATCCTGATGGGACAAACCACAAAAGGTGGTTGAGGACAACAGGGCTACCATCCTGTGGGACTTCAGCCTCCAGACTCACAAACAGCTTAGGCTGCAAAGGTGATGATAAACATTATGACCATTAATCTAACAGACTTATTTTGACAATCAAGTGAAAGGATATTATTAAAAAATAAAATAAAATAAAATTGAGCTACAGAGAACAACATTCTTTAACTAAACAGATCCACAAGCATAAAACATACACACAACTTTTATTACAAGAAAGTAATACAAAGTGATGTCTCCCATTATGATTAATTACCTAAACCATCTGCTCCAGGTTTTTGCCATCAAGGAGAAGAATCTGGCACAAGCGACCATCGATGTGAAAAACATGATGACGTCAGACATTTGAAGGTTTGAAAAAAGTCAAGCAATAAACACCAACTGCCTGATGTTTCCACTGTTTCAACAGTTACCACTAACCCAACCGGGCATATACAGTGTATGTGGTTGTTGACAAACACCAGCAGAGGGCAGTGGTCATGGAAGTAGGACTACCGGCTCACTGCAACATGAGGAAGAAGGAAGTAGAAAAGTATTAAGGGCTTAAAGAACAGCTTGAGTGGCTCCAAAATGAACCATCATTGTTATCTGAGGCAGAGAGGCCACTTTTATCACAGTGGGGGCCACAAAAATGTTATTGCCTGATCTGAGGTTCTCATTATCAAAATGAATGTTAGGATTTAGAATAAATGCCAGTCTGAGTATTAATACAAGAATAAATACCTCTGTATTTTTTTGTCTTTTTGCATTTTGTTGTTGTTGTCTTGTGTATTTTTGTTATTTAGCTCAGTGACATGGAGGATGTTCCACCATGACATAGTTGTGGTTTAATTATGTGTTTGACCTATTGGTTTATTGACAGCAGTAGAATTCCTATAATGAGCCAAAATGAGTTTTAAACATATTTACCACAGAGTCGTTTCTTGCTAATTAACTCAGTGAGATAGAACATCTCCTCAACCCTGAAAAAGAAACAAGCGGATCAGAAAATTGATAGATGGAGATACAGTTGATCATTGTCTCTTTTGCCAGAAATTGGAAGTTCAAGTCTCAAATAATGTCAAATTCAAATTAAATACAATCTTTTTTCCATCTTCTTACACAATACCACCTGACTGTCTTCTGACCGATCGGTTGTGGGTTTGATCAAAGGTTATACTGTACCTGTCGATGTGTCCTTGGGCAAGACACTGAACTCTAAGTTGCTCTAAATGGTCAACTAGCACCTTTTATTGTAGCCCTGCATCACTGATGTGTGACTAATTTGATAATGTAAAGCGCTTCGGAACTACTTCATATAAATCAAGTCCATTTTAACATTCACTCAGAATTGCCTAATTTTGCCCTAAAACCAAAAGTATATTTTTGTTTGTTTTTGTTGAGTTTTTATGTATTTTTCTGTCATTTTGTGTGTTATGTTCTCATACTATAAACAAATGCAATGTGCAATCAAACATAATGGTTTCTTTTTCTGAAGTATTGTCAGTCATTTTCTAAAAAACGATAATTGAATAACATAAAATGTCGATATTCAATGATCTTCATGTGCAATAAACACCACGGATTACAATTTTGGTGGGATTTGTTTTGTGGGGCCGTATGATGCCCATGCCTCATCTAAGGTGAAGAAGAAGGTGCCGATATCCGTAAGTCCCTCAGACTGAAAGGGAAGTTTATAATATAATTCAGAGAGCATCCATCATTCATAGAGAGAGGTGTTTGATCTAGAGGCAGCAGAGGTAAACATCCTGAGGTTTTTTTTGGAAGTGAGTACAATGGACAAGATGAGAGTATCAGACCAACAGCCATGATGGAGCGGTTGCAGGTGAAGCCAGAGAGGCTAAATCCAAGAAGGATGATTGAGATTTTGGACAATGGATGTTGCAGATGGAAATGCCAGGTACGAGAAGCAAAGAGAAAACCACGAAGAAGGTTGAAGCTGATCAATCTATAGATAAATCGATGTTTATGTATGATTCTTTTAAAATACAAAAAAATACCTAACTAGTCTTTTACTATGGTCTACTGCTGGTGGTCATTTATATACAATAATGTATATAAGTCCCTCCTTCGTCCTATAGACCCCTATACAAATGAAAACGATTGCCGAGTGTGCCCAGCCAATAGGCTACGAATTCCTGTTTTTGAGACTGTCAATCAAAGTGAATGGGGAGCTGTGCAAGGAAACAAGGCTGCGCGTCACAACATCAAACAGGTAAATGTGATTTTGGCTCTTACCTGACCCATAGATCTGTATCAATGCGACCCAATGCAACCTTGTTATGTTCCGCGATACACGTGAAGAAAAGTAGAGGCGTGGCTTCTGGTAAATTGGGAGAGGCAGTGGGAGGAATTGGAACTGTTTAGGGCGGGACATCGAGATGTTTCTCAGAAACTCTAGATATGAGCTTTAATAGAAGCGGTAAAGGAGGAGAGGAAATGACTTGTGTTTGCATTGATGCTAAAGATGGAATTAGAAAAAGACGGAAGCTGTGATGCACAAGCAGCACACATAAGGAAGGGTATTTTAGTATGTTCCCCAAGGGGACTGTGGTGACTTTATCTCAAAGATCTTAATCTGAATCCAGACTGTTTAACAAAGTTTTGTGGGAAAGCACAACTTTCTCAATTTGTATTTTTCAGACTTCTTACAAAACCAATCACGCCATAAGTAATTTGCTTCTGTAGATGGAACATTTTCACACTTATTTGCATTTCATTCCTCAAATATTCTGCATTAGAATTTGTCACACTGTGGAGCAGGAAACACCACCCACAGTGTTTCCTCTCATGACTCTGCAGTGATAGCTGGTTGTATTTTATCAAAGTGGAATTCAAAGATCCAGGATAACAGGATGATGCCTGGCTTAGCTAGGACCTCTCTGACTACGTGAGCTTTTCCTGTTTCACCAAACTCAGATTAGACTGAAGAGCAGCAGTTTAGTCCAGCCAGCTGTGACTGTCCAGGATAAGAGTGCGCTCACAACTTTATTTAGAAGACCCGTGAGGTAGATCACAGATTCACTGATCAGATGCATTAAAATATATGCGTTGCAGGAGTGAACAGCCAATAGAAATAAAAGCTGAGACGAAGAGGAACTGACATCATTTGTTACTGAGCAGCAAGTGAAACCAAGGAAAAAAAGAAAAGAAAAAGGTTTATGATGTTGCTTGTCGTTTTGACAATTTAAAAGTTGTAAATGGTTAAAGTTGGTGTTATTCAGTGAATGTAGAAAACAACTGGAGCATTTTCTAATCTGACTAGTTCCTGCCATGCATGTGTTTCTTACACCTCAGCGTTCAACGTCAGCATTCAAAGCAAAAGTACGATACTGTAAGCCTAAATCCCAATAAAATACATCATCTATTAGACAGGTGGACATTTTGATGAATACTTTTATGAAACTCAGCACTAAACATTCAATTTATGTACACAGAGGGAGTGCTATATGTTCTGCTTATAATCTCTTATAAAAATATGAGATTTGTGCTATAGATTCACTTTTTATACACACATCTGTGCAGCTTGCTCACTGAGCCTCTCTGATGAATCAGAAATGATTGCAATATAATTAATACCCTTGTGTATTGATGCAATTAACAATAAATACTCTTATTGTCCAACCTCCCCACCCCGCTGCAACTGGATGGTACCGGGAAAAAATGTTAGTTATGCAAGATATATTAGTGAATAATATAAATATGTTGGGGAAAAAAATGAAGAGCAAAATAAATGTTTGTAAAGTAATGTGGTTTAATTTAAAAAAAAAAAAAAAGAACAAAAACATGAAACGCTTGAACACTTCTTGTTCCTTTTTCAGACCAAGGACCACTAAACCAATAAAAGAAGAATCTCAGACCACCTACCTCGATTGGCAAATATCCAAAACCAATAGATCTGTTTACTACTCAAACAGGTTATTACGAATGAATATAATGTATTATTATTTATATAATTCATATGTTCCAAATATTATAAACTCAAATGGCTTTGTCTCAAAATGCCATTTGAATTTAGAAGGTTTCAAAAGTATTTGGAATTAGTTGTTGATGTGGTAGAATCCACTTTCAGAGTGGATTGAAAACTTTTTTTAAAAACATGTTTAAAAATCGGATATGAGCTTGAAACATTGATTTACCCAATAAACTGAGGAACCACTAGGGTCCTCTCTTTGACAAAGGAAGTTCTATAATATTATATCTGACATAACAATGTGCTTTTATTTAAGTAACTGTAAGAAACTCAGTGAGATCAGTTGGAAACTTTGGTAAACCAAGCCTGTCCTCGAGCCTGTTCAGGAGCAGGATAGCTGCACCGAATAATTCTCCATAGCAACTTACTGCATGTGTTTTCTTTGCGGAAAAAACAGCTGCTTGGTTACATCCCGGATCAACTTATCCAAGATATCAGGATTAGCCTGGAAAAATCCCTTGTCTATGTCTGTCAAATACACCCATTGCATCGCTCTGAGAATAAGAAGTACAGGCTGATATAAGCTCCATCTTCTCTTTGAAGGGTTTACTTCATGAGGTTGGATGTGGTTTAAAGGCGTCATATGGCTGCAGGGAAACGTCTCTGCTCAAACCAGGACACCAACGCAATTTGCAAAAAGATGTAGGTCAGAATATCAGGTCAGGAGGAGGGAGGGAAGGGAAGGGAAAGAAAGTGGATGAAGTTGTTTCATCTGCCCTTCAGGACAGCACCCATGGTCCAGATGGCCGCATCGTCACAACAAGCTGGCACATGTCACATCCCTCGAGCATCGGTGTGCACACATTCAACTTCTGACCCAGGTTGGCAATAAACTAGCTAACCGATGTGTGATCAGCTGTGGTGATCAAACCGGCGACCTCATGGAGCCATCCGTAGCGCCCACTCATCTGGCTCCTAACTTAAGGAGCATCCTTTGATCACAGCAGTGAGCCAGACGATCTATTTTAGTTCATTTGTAGATAGTATTTGCATCTCATTACTAAGTGCTGAAATGTATTCATGATATGCATGGCTGAGCGATGAATATTGATATTCTGTCTTTTACATTGTGTACAAAATTAAATTCCCACCCCTGTTATGAGCTCATGCAGCAGAGTATGTTCATTAACAGCTCTGCCAACTCTCCAGACAGAAAAGTCGCCAAGTTCCTATAAGTAGAAGTCGATAGTAGATCTCATCATTTCAATATAACACAGTAGACGATGGCTGTCACAGAGAGAGAAATTATGTTGTGGGAGAGACCAAAAAATAAAAAAAATATACATATACAAAAAGCATAAATACCTTGATTGATACATTTGTCTGGTCAATTATCAATAATAAATGGCATTTATTTTGACATCAGATACCTGAAATATCTGTAAGGCTTTGCAAGAATAATTTCCGGAATGTGTTTCTGTGAGCAAGATTGCGTTAATGTGTGGTCTGAGAGCCAAACTACAAAGAAAAACTTGTTTTCCAAGGGATCTAAATAGACGTGAACAAGGCCCAAGGGTGCTTGAACGAGGCTAAGTTACCATGAACACAGCAAGCAGCTGCATTGAAGCTCTTCCAACCTGGCCCAGTTTCTTGTGGGTGGCGTTGCCATACGCTGGTGGCACACATGCCTAGCTGAGGCTGTTTTGGCTCCACTTTGTCTCTCCTCCACTTTGAGCTGTTGCACACACACACATAGAGATTGAATGCCACCATTAGTGAGTTTCAGCCGAGTGGCCCAGAGCAAACAAACAACCTCCTGGGCAGCAGACTGAAGGCTGCAGGTCCTTTGACTGTACAGTGACAGACAGTGACATAATGAGTAGAAAAGCATAAAAAATGAGAGCCAAGCACTGCTTAAAGGGGTTGAATACTTCCAAAGGTGTTGACCTTCAAGAGCTTTGGACACAATAGGAAGCATTAAAAACAGAGAAATACAAAACCTCCATCCATCTGTTCTCTGTGTTCACGTTTCCGTTTCAATCAGGGCAAAAAGTGGGATACAGCCTGGAAAGGAACTCATTACACATCAGCAAGCATGGGTGGCGACAGAGTGAAAGAACTCATGCCTTTAGGGTTCTGGTTTGGGAATCAGTTTGGAAAACTGACAACCTAGTTTTTTTCTGTCAAATTAACATTAGTGACCCATAAGGTAGATTCGGTCATTGGTTTTCCTTAGTGGCTAATGACTGTAAAACCTGCAGAATTCATGAAAACCCATTATTAAAGCTACTACCCACAATCTTATTTTTAGCAGATAAAATCATTTTGTATGTCTTATAGATCAATGAATACAAGATAATTTTCTCCAAAAAGAAAGGAAAAAAATAGTGAAAGTTTGTTTTGGTCCTCACTGTAAACACTCTCTAATTGACATTTTCTGAAAGAAGTTTTTCCCATTCCATTGTGGGATATGGAGTCCTGTAGATGGATAGTGACTAATTAACCCCTTTTCTAGTGTTTTTACTCACTGAGAGTTGTGGCAAATCAATGGCATATGTTTATTTTTGTTCTCTCAGAATGAGATGGTAAATGGACTTGATTTTATATAGCGCTTTATCACCACACTGAAGCAGTCTCAAAGCGCTTTACATATCAGCTCATTCACCCAATCACTCTCACATTCACACACCAGTGGGACAGGACTGCCATGCAAGGCGCTAGTCGACCACTGGGAGCAACTTAGGGTTCAGTGTCTTGCCCAAGGACACTTCGACACATAGTCAGGTACTGGGATCGAATCCCCAACCTCTCGATCAGAAGACGACCCACTACCACCTGAGCCACGGTCGTCCCAGAGATTATATCACTGGGAATACCGGGAACAGACACAAACAAAAATGGTGTCAAGTGAATTACCGCCCTCCTTGTCTGGTGAAAAGCACATAAAATCACGGTAAGAATGTAGTAAAAACACTTCTCTTCTGCTTCTCGAGAAGGCGGTCACATTTCTCTGCTCCTGCTTTCCTCCCCTATCTGCCCTTGCTGCTTGTTTTCTCAGCTGTCTTGTGAAGCTAATAGGAGACTCTCTCTGTATTCATCCAAAAACCGAAACTATGGAATTGGTCAGCTGGTCACTTAATGCTATTGATCAAATTTTCTCAATGAGAAGACCAGGCCTAGGTGAGCCAGCGTGTCCTGATGGAACATTTGCAGCCGGATACACAATGGATTCCTCAGACCGGTTGAGGGTCGTGTGCTTGGCTTTACTCTCCGTTGAGGACGTCAAGGTTATTTATATGATTGGAATCATGCTATCAGGGATGCTGCTAATTGGAGCTGGCGGCTATCTGATCTATTGTAAAGTCTGTTTTAGATTGGCAACTGTTTTGGGAAGGTGCCAGTCATCTCTGAAGGATGGAGCAGGGCACTGAACTCTGAATATCATGATGAATGAGCTCAAAAGTAAGCAAGAGGCTAGTGTACTTTGGAGCGTGTGCATGGAATTGAATTGATCTTGAAAGGATGGAGAGGATGTCTCGGCCAACTGCTGTTTGATCCCACACTATTAGATTTACTGTGACCTGTGGCCTCATTTATAACCCCTTGCTCCTCCCATACCGTGCCTATAAAAGGTCCGGTGAGATGCCCTGAATTAATATTCACGAATACAAATTTGACGGTGGACCGAGGGGGAAAACAAGCAAATAACTGGTAAAAAAGTATTCCTCAGAGACTGATGGTGTCCTTCTACCGCTGCTACGCTGAGAGCATAGTCATGCTGTACTGTATAGGTGTGTGCTACAACAGTGGCCCAGTAGATGGACTTCCAGATGGTCATCAACTCAGCCCAATTGGTTGCCCCCCAACACTAGAGGACCATAAAAATGGCTGCCGACTGCTCCCCAGGGATGGGTTAAATTGCAGAGGACAAATTTCAATATATGTGTAACAACATATATACGTGACCAAAAAAGGCTTAAAGCCCAATTTAATAACGGCCTGAAACAATGACAGGGACATGTCCCACCCTGCACACATCCTCTTTGAAAAGCTGCCAACATGCAGACGATTTAAAAACATCAAAGCAAGGATGAATAGCCCAAACTGTGCTAACTGTCCTCAGTGCTACTGAGAGATTTCTCCGGAATGTGAATATGTTGTGTTTCTGTAGAATGAAAATGCTAATTTCAAAATGCAGCTAAAGATCCATCTTTCTAATATTGCCTTTGTGCAATTGTGCGTCTGTTTTGTTGTTGTATTATTTTTAAAACACGAACATTCACTTACTTACATTTCACCATGTTGTGGTTGACATAAGACGAGAAGAAATTAATGTACACACTTCTATAAATGTCTAACTCTTGGTATTTGTCACCAACACTGATACTGACAATGGTATAATATCACTCCCTGTGGTTACATAATGTAATAGGTCATTGTTCTTCAGGAAGGTGGATCATGTTCCTTCAGAAGTCTGATCTTCTCAAATATTCCATCATGCACCTTCTGTTGTTGAAAATATTACATGTTTCAACCATGTTGTAGTTAAAAAGAAAAAGCAGGTATATTTTATGATGAGTGTTAAAACAAGGATCCTAGAAATGCGGTATCAGCACATAAGTTTCCTATACCCTGAATGCACCACGCATCAATCATCCAAACAGATAGCTGACACGCTCTAATGCTATTAGATCATCATTATTGTGGGCTGTGGATAATACAAGGCTCATGGTTGGCTGTGACAGGAAAACTACTAAAAATCACATCCACACTTTACTGCGTCAAAATCAAGTAGCTCTGGAACTGACGGGAAAGTGAGCTGTGAACACAAAATGTGTGTCCTCTCCTCTACTTAATCGATTTTTAAATATTCAAACTGTGACCCAACATAACACTAAAGCAGTGCTTCTCAATTATTTTCTGTCACACCCCCCCAGAAAAAAGAAAATATTTTGCCCCACCCCCCACTCTCCGCCACGACTTTAAGTAGTATCATTTGTCAATAAAATTGTTATAAGTACACCTCTGCATAACACTGTATCCTTAATGACATTAAAGAAAAGGAAAAATAAATTAGGATAGATATATACGGAAAAGATTTAAAGTGTATCAATTTTCCTGAATATGAAAAAAAATATATGTATATATGTTCAGAATCAGTTTTATTTGCCAAGTACAGTTTAAAAACAACAAAAGGAATTTATCTTGGTGGATGGTGCGAAGAACAAAAAGCAAACAAACCAGAAACACAATAATAATAATAATAATAATAATAATAATAATAATAATAATAATAATAATAATAATAATGGACGTTCCCCAGAGTCACACTTCTGGGATTTATTCTGTGTGCTGTACACCTAACCTGGTCCTTCCTGTATTAATACTCATATTGGTCATTGTTCATCAGTCCCAGCTGTGATAAAAGTTGTTCTTCTCTGGCTTAAAGATGGTCTGATCCAAACATTATATTTTATATTTGTAGTAGATTTTTCCATTACACATGCACTAATGCATCTATAAAAAAAGAGGAGGTCAAACAGAGGAGAGAATGGGCTGTGGGAACAGCAGAGGTGATGACACATTCTGAGAGGTGAAATATAAGTTTCACTGAGGCAAGGAGCAACGTTTTCTCTTTCTCTCACTCACACAGCCACAGGCATAAAAAAAAAACCTATCACCAAACATCTTCCTTACCATTCCTTTCTTTTCCTTCTCTCAAAACTCTCACACCTTGGTGCACAAATGTAAAAAACGGTGGGGTGGTGTTTTCTTTCTTACACTCCTTTAGGTCAAAAACAAGACAAACATGGAGAAGAGCTGTCAGCATCGACTGCCTTCTGAAGATGTAGAGGAGACAGCGGCATCAGAAGAGGCCAGGAGACGTTTCTCACAGAATGTGACCCATAAAGTAAGATAGGGTGAGATAAGCTTTGATTTATCCAATAACTTTAGAGCTACGGGAGCTAAACTAGAGACTTATCCTTCCCCCATTTTTTTATCAAATGATAAATGTAGGATGTTCCTAAAAAATACCAATTATTACTGTATTGGTAGAATTATCATACACACTTTTACAACTTAAATACTAAACCTTTGTTTGTAATTTTCCATCATAGTTTGTGTTGTCTATTGCAAACAAAGTGAAATAAAGACAATATTTAAGAATATGCGGAAAAAAGCACTTAAAAAAATATATGAAAAAAATAGAGAAAGAATGTAGATATTAATGTATGACATGGTCCTTGATGACATGTCAAAAGCCTTACCTTACCCAGCGTTTGGATTACCATCAGACATCTCCAACAGATCCACATATTCCACTTTTATTCACCTTTAGTCCTGTCATTTAAATATCATTTAGGTGAATGTTTGTCTTTTTAATTTATTTATTTTAAGGGACTAAAACTGAACCAGACCTGAATTGAAACTACACCCCCATCTTAAGAGTCCCAGTGGGACTGAAAGTTGAAACTAACTCAGTGAGGACACAAAACCAATTGGACGTCACTTTAACTCACATAAACATGAGAAAATAAACCTTTGATCATGACAGTCAACTGTTTCCAAAGTTTTCTGAATCTATTGCTCACTATCAGCTGCTCACTGTGCTGTGGCTCCCTTGTGTGTTTGATTGTCCCACTCTCTCTCCTTCTTCTCTTCCATACACTGCCTAAATAATGCAAGCCCTCTGATTGATATTCTGCACCAACCCTTGGTGGTAAAAGGGTGGATACGGTTAGCAGACGTAGAAGGCTGGACACACTCTGGTGCCTCATTGTTGAGTTCTTGATTGAAATTGCTTTTTGCTCCATGGGAGCACTCTAGGCAATTACGTACATGCACAATAATGAGGAAATATGGGTTTGCAGACAACCGTACTGAAGGTTAAGTGGGGAACAAACACAAAATGCACATTTTTGTAAGCAGTTTACACTCATCTGTGAACGGTTATAGCGATGGACTTTTCTTAAATTTTGTCTTTAAAATTCTATTAAAAACTACCAATATGCAACTAAAAAATGTGGATCCTAAAGTTTAATTTGGCTTTATTAAAAGTTCTAGCAAAAACATAAAATATATTTCTATGGGCAGTTAACTGCCCGATGCAAGATCCCCGAAACAGTAATAAAAGACACACGGTGCAGCTATTGTATGTGCAATAACAAAACATGCATTGCTGTCTCATAATGATTGCACGTCTTGCAGTGTTGACCTTTGACAGCATGTGCAGACAAGTGGAAAAAAGTACTTAGAAAAGTAAAATACTGCCAATAAAGTTTTCATATTAAATGAACCATCTTTGAATGTTTATTTTCACTGAAACTTCGTGACAAATGTTCAAAATGTTGCAGATCTGGTGTATGGTCAGTTGTTTGTTATATATAATATGGTATAAATAAAATATATTAAAAAATAAAATGAAAACTCAAGGTGGATTTTCAATTAAATTTGATGAAAATGAAACAATTGCACATATTAGGATAAATAAAGTGTTTCATGTTGTAACCTCAACATTTCCTTCCTTTTTAAGTTACTGCTAGCCTTCTTTATTATCTTACTCTCCAATTAAAGTGAAATCATGAAAATGTAGTATTTAGGAAGTGCTTTTCTAATTGGTGGCCCTTCGGACTACAGTACCTATGAAGTAGCTCACAGTTTCAGAAGGATGACACCTGATAAAGAATTAATGCAATAAGAATGATCCTAAGTATGATAGAATCATAAAAATCCTTCAAAATATTCAGACCATTTATTTGAAAAAGTATTGATGCACAATTAGGGTTGGGTAGCGAAACGCGGTACAAACTTTCTGTTTGATGTTAAGCTCATAACAAGTCGTGTTTGTATAAAAAATGTTGAACCTATGTTTTAACACCAGATTTACAAAGAAACGCAACAGATTGGCTAGCTCAGGGGTTTACTACAACCTGCGGCTCAGGAGCCACATGTGGCTCTTTGACTCTTTTGCAATGGCTCCCTATAGCTTTAAAAAAAATATTGAAATAAAGAGTTTTTCATTTTTTTTTCAAAGGCTATTAATGATTATTGACAAATAAAATCATGATAACAACATTAATTTCCAGTATTATATAGTTTAATACAATATTGTTTTATTATGTAAATGTTTTTATTTATTATTTCCATATGTTACTTGTACATATATAATTTAATATTGTGTTCAGTTTGGCCCTGAAAATAAAAGGGTATTGTTTAATTTTCTTTTTTTAAAGTACCGGTTTAAGCACCGCTCAAGCACCGGAATCGTTTAAAAAATACCGAGTAAGCACCGGTATCAGATAGGGGTGTAACGATACACAAAAATCACAGTTCGATATGTACCTCGGTTTTGAGTACACGGTTCGGTTCATTTTCGGTACAGTATGGAACAAATTGCAAAACATGAATTTGCTTGTTGTTTATTCGAAACTTTAGTAAACCAACAATGTATTTAATATTATACACAATATAAAAATAAAGTTTAAAAAATACAATACTTGTTAAGTGCTGCCTAGTAATAATATTCTCAAACAAAAAAAATACATTCAATATTACAGAAATAAGCTCACAGCTTGTTAACAGCTTTTATTCAGTGCTATAAAGACTCCGATGGTAGTTGTTATAGCTTTGGCTGATATTCGCACTCGGGTGGTGCAGTTTCAAGTGCGTTAGCATGTTCGTCATGTTCCTGGAAACACACCCGATCTCAGCTGAACAATGTCGGCACACTGCCCTGGTTTTATCCACTTGTTTTTCTCCGTTGCAGTATTTCACCTGGAAGCCGAAGTGTTCCCAAGCAGGAGACTTTAGCGACATGGGAGGGTTCCATGATGTACACGGGCTGCAGGCGGAAGTAAACACATGCAACTTCCGTTCCGGAAACTCACCAGTGCACAACCCTGTACCCGAACCGAACGTCCCGAACCGAACGTCCCGAACAGAAACGGTTCAATAAAAATACATGTATTGTTACACCCTTAGTAGATAAAACCCAACCCTATGCACGATCCCACAGCGTGCCATTAAAGTGACGTTAAAGGAGGTCACTCGTCGAGGATTTGGTAATCCTGTCATAGAGAATTTCTCCTCTGATATCTGGCAGACATGCTCTCTAAGCATAAAAATAAGACTTGCAGCTGAACACGCAGCTCTGACTAAGGCCTCCCATGGCACTGCACTGACTTCACATCTCTTCGCCCCACGGGTGTGACTCCCCGGGTCATCGCAGACATTAGGTTTGGTAAGCTGGCGGCCACTTGTGAAGGAGTCATGACTTCCTCCTGCTGCGTGCCAATGAATGAACTCGTTCTAAGGCCAATATGACAGAAAGCCCATTCCTTCTATCACTTATGGAAGTATCGGCACTTTGGAGTTTACGTCAACATGTATCTTCACTGAAGTGGCTCCAGGCGGTGTTTCTGCGTCTCTGTTACGTGGGAGCGTTTCATCCCAGCGTGAGTTCACAGGCCCGTGCAGATGTGCATAAACACACCTGGCAAGATTACAGCCAGCCTCAGTGCTGCTGTTTGCATGACAACACACATGCAATGAGATTCCACTTTGGTGCACTAACACAACCCTCTGATTTGCACGTTCACTGACTTCCTACCAGGCAAGAGTCAGAAATACATGTCTTTTTTTCGTTTTTGAAGAAGAAATCAATAGTACAGTACAGATATGTTTCTGCTGCGATGGGAGCAGGAAACAGGAAAAAGAAGACCCCAGATCCTCTTCTCAGTCGTACATGCAGTGATAATTATAGCTGCTGCCCAGCAATGGTTGGGGCCAGGCCATTTTACTGGCAAAATAAGGCAACAGCTGATAACGTGTGAAGGCAGATTTAAAAAAATTCAGTTATGAGGCAAAAAAACTGAAAATACACATACACATGTTTCTAAAAATGATTTATTGGTTCCATAAGTGAAAAAGTGATGTTTAAAAATGCAATTTTTGCATTTAATTCATAGGTTTGTGTGAGAGCGAAATTCAAAAAGCTGCAGAAAATCAGTTTTGGAGATCAAATTCTGATATTTTCCAAGCATCATCTATTCTAAAATGACTCCAAAATGTGTTTAGCAAGATTTTTGCAAATATATGTTTATAAAATCGTTTACAGTCAAACATTTTGATGCACCGCAGGCTCATTTTTTGATCAATCAAAAATCTGTGTAGGACGATCTAAAGATGCGCTGCAGCAAGTTTGGAGTCAAATATGCAAAAATTGCGGGATGCGATAGGTTTGATAAGTTTTCCAGTTTTTCCAAAAAAAAAAAAAAGAAAAAAACAGTGACGAACTTCATATTTTGCAATAAGTTTAAATGTACAAAAGTTTTTGATATTGGAGCAACATTTTAGTGAAAGCTGCAAATGTGTAGCTCATATGTTTTGGACACCTTAGCACATAGCGGCGCTAGCTGAGCAGGGTTAAAGCCTATAGACCCTTTGATTGTTTGTAAATATTATGACGTATGGGCAGCGACGTAGCACCGTGGTGGCATCTTACCTCAGACACCCTAACTTGCACAATTTTCAACCAATTTTCAAACGGCAAGCGGCAATTTCAGCATGTCCATGCATCCTACGTCATACAGTACCTACGTATAATAAGGTTTGTAATATTGATGGATGTTAAGGTTTGTAAATCCATCAATATTTCATCAAGGTAAGGGTATTTTTGTTTAAATACCCTTAACTACTTGCTACCGTAGAACGCGTCAGAATGTCAGAACGTCAGTTGTCTGAGGTAAGATGGCCGCCGTTTCGCGCTTGCGTCATCTAGTGTTTATTTATTAATCTATGCTTTAGCCATCTGCATTTCATGGTTTTGCCTCGTGACGTGGGCCATTAAGGGGTCTATAGGGCGGGGCTTAGTTTTTGGTTTATCAGTTTAAGGGTGCACATTTATCACCTAAAGACCGGATTGTTTGGCTTGTGAGGGTGAGGACGGCACAATTGAAAGCACAACTGCGCACACATTGTAACGCAAGTGGTGGAAAAAATGTGCCTATTCCATATGCAGCGTGGAAGCATTCCTCCACAATAAATCTAGGCATTTGCTGATTATTCTTAAAACAATGTCATGAATTTCAATTTTTACTTTATTTATTTGGAGGATAAGCCCCTTTAGAGGGGGCCCACAAGATTGCATCAAATGACAGATACAGCAAAACAGACAATAAATAATTACAAAATACATAAGGACACACACACACAAATAGAAATATATACATACATACGTACATACATACATAACCAATGATCACAAACACTAACATGAGTTCTGGGGATGGTGCACAAGAGCATGTTTAAACAGAGGCAGAGTGGGAGTGGGAGTACGTTCCAATCAAAAGGAGCTTTATATTTAAATGAGTGTTTTCAAACTTCTTTTTTGACTCTGGGGACTATAAGGTATGGTTGATTTGAGTGACGTAAACTGTAAGAGGATCGGAGAGGAATCAAATATTGATTTAGAGAATCATGCAGGGAAAACTGAGAATAATACATTTGAATATAAATCAACAGACATTAAAGTGTGAGCCATGTTTTCATCGTGCTGCCGCAACCACATGACAACAAAAATGACCTCATTGGGTCGAAGGCAGATTTAATATAAACATTTAGCTAAATATTATGGCAAGCCTTTCAGGAAATATATATATATATATATTTATATATTTATATTTATTTATTTACTTATTATTCCCAAAAATGAAATATGCTTGGTTAAAAATGAATTAAAGTAAAAACAAAATCTAACTTTAGTTTGTTATGTTAGGGGCGAGTATCAACGCAGCCAATAAATAAGGGAGAGACGCACCTGCATCTGTTTGTTTGGAGCAGTGCATTAGGATCATTGAGAGGACAGCTATAGACACCATGGGTGAGTTATACCATTGATTTAATCCAGTCTGTATTTAGGTATCGTTTTACAAAAGTCCACCAGTGCGTACTCGAGTTAAATGGGAATAAATGTATCGGCTGGGAGCGCATATGACGGAGTGCGTGCATTATTTGGTGATGCGTTCAACTACACAATAATGTTAAATATTGTTCATTTTTTAACTAAATAGGTCCATTTAATGCTGACAATAAATCATATTTGTAGTAGTTAGTCGACCCTAAACAGACTCCAGATCGTACAGAATGCTGCTGTCAGACTTTTGACGGGTACCCCTAGAACAGTGGTTCCCACACTTTCCACAGTCCCGTACCCCTTCAGACATTTAACCTGAAGTCATGTACTCTCTACTGCTGCACACTTAAAAAATATAATAATGTAATGTAGCACTTTTCAACCTTGGGGTCGTGACCTCCTTTGGGGTCGCCTGGAATTCAAATGGGGTCCCTTGAAATGTCTAATTTATAATAATAAAAATAATGCTGTTTAATTATTATTAATATTTTTTTAATGTTTTAATTATTATTCTTTTTTTCAAATTATAACACCACACACAAAACAATCTTAGATAACTGTATTCTATACTTTCACTTTCTCAAATATAAATCTAGTTCAAATAAAATGCAGAAAATTCTAGATAGAAAAAAAATTAAATAATTAGTGATATTAAAATGTTGTCACAGCCCAAAAAAGTTTGGGAACTACTGATGTAATGTCACATACAATGTATTCCTACAGTGACATTTGTCTATGAGTTTTACCTGTATCCTGTGGAGGAATAATATATAATGATAATTTAAAAAATATTCAAAATCTGTACCCATGGGTAGTCTTACATTGGTTAATGTGTAATTTGTGGCAATGCTGACAGCTGGTTTATTTATATTCTAGTTTCCAGTTTGTATTTTGATTCATGTACCCCCTATGACAATTTGCGTACCCCACTTTGGGAACCTAGGCCCTAGAACATCCCACATTACCCCCATTCTTTCTACTCTGTACTGTCTATCGGTCAAAGAGTATAACTTTTTAGTTCTGACTTTCTGAGCGTTACATGGCCAGACATTTAACGCCATTCATTTAAGTTAACCTCTTTAATAAACTTAAATAAACCAGTTTAATACTGAAAAATTTATTTTATCCTAGTAGATCAATTTTTGTCTAAAAATCTATGTTTATATTAGTAAATTATCAATAAGTAAATGATCAATTATATTTAAAAAAAAAATAAAAATTCTTCAGTGTTAGTTTAACATATTTAGTTATGTTGTATGATGTATTACAGTGTTTCATGAATGGGGGTACGTTTACCCCTGGGGGAACGCGAGAAAGTGGAAAATTAACAAACAAAAACATAAAAAATAAGGGGTTTTATTTTGTTTATTTTTTAGTTCAAGAAGAAAATCACATCAAATAATACTCTCAACTCACAAAACAACAACACAGACCCACTAAATGAGAGAAAAATACACAAGGTCACGACTAAATACACCAAAAAACAGAAAAACATACAAAAAACACACACACACAGAGATAGAATGATTGAAATCATACCAACAACACACAAAAACGACTACAAAAACACACAAAATAAGAGAAAAATATACTAAATATTAAAAAGAAAAGACAAAAAGCAACAAAATACACAAAATGACACAAAAAACCCCACAAAATTATGATAGAAATGATCTTGATTAGAACATGAACTGAAAATACAAATATCAGTCTTGGGCACATTAGAAGGGAGATATGATAAACACTATAGAAATAAATCTATTCAGGAGGCACTAAATATCATTTCACTTATTAACAAAATAAGACTATTTTAAATGTGTCTTATCACTCTTTCATTCCATCATTATGCTCTATAGTTGTTTTTTCATAGAATTCTGAGCAAAATGTAGTGGTCGGACATACTGTAAGGGGGTACTTGGATTAAAAAAAAGAAAAAGGGGTTCTTGAGCCTAAAAAGTTTGAGAACCACTGATGTATTATACTGAATGTTAATGCAGCTTATTTTAAAGTTTTCAACCTGTTCAGCAGCTCATCTGTTCATTCAACTCAAATTCTCTTAAAAAGAAGAAATAAATGAAAATAGAAAGAAAAGTGAAATAGAGCAATGAACTGAGTTGTCCTGTGTCCTCGTTTGTCGTCTCTGCCCCTTCAAGTTCTGGCAACCCTGCCTACAATCCAGAGGGACTTGACATTTATCATGCAACCCACTCCAACTTTAGTCATTCAGTGCAAAAACACAGTTACTATTTAGCTTTTTTCAAGCAGAACGATTCTATACTCCTTAATGACAGCAGTTAGCAGTAACTTGCACAATAGCAATGCTGTGCCGTGAGTTGTTCAATGGTGTGTTTCTGTTACTCTGGCTAACAAAAGCTTCAAAAACACATATACAGAGTTGTTGCTCACATGACTCATTGCAGAGGAAATCACGTGACTCCATGCTCTTATTGCACTGACCTATGCTTTGGGCCCTTTGAGTCACTGAGTCTATGCTTCAGTTGTTGCACCACCATTAATTCAAACATACAGAAAGTTACTACACTACAGGATAAAGTGGTGAGCTGTTGTCGGATTGAACGTGTTCTGTGGAACAAACCGTCGCTGGTCTCTCCGCTGCTGCAACCGTGTAGTTTCAACAGCCTGAAAGACTATGACAAATGTATTTTAGACTCTGATGCCTCAAGTTTTCACACGTAACTCCTTGAAAATTATTATTAGTGTTTTTTTTTTGTTTTGTTTTTTTTTGCTTTAAGGAATTCCCTGCTTTGTTTATTGTATGTGAATGATAAAAGACGAATATTGACGCAAGATTCACCCGAGTTTCCTCATTACATGGATGCTCCGTCCTCTCAAGGACACATTGGAATGTAATATCAATAAAACCAATCAAAGGAGTCTTGCCGGGACACAGATGGATGGGACCATAATTGAACACAGTGGATGTTGCATTTCATTAGGCGTGTCCATTGACATGAGGAAAGGAAGTTCGAATAATTTACTTCTCGTCTGCTCAGACCACGAAGTCTCAGCAGAGTCTCACATTCCTTTATCCACAGAGTGTACTGTCTTATCCTTATCCAGCTAAAAGCTTTCAACTTTTACGCTCATCCTTCTATTTATTTATTCGGTTGCGCTGTAGAGAACTTCCTGGTCATCTTCTCTGTGTGCACAGCAACAGAACTACAAAGTCTATCTAATAGTCCACAACCATGTAGTTTTATAAACATCCTTGCCATACTGTTATATGTGAGCGATTACAAGTACCGACATTGTTTGTATATGGCCTGGAAATGTAACGCTGATTACTAAGGGTGTAACAATTTAAAACCATTTAATCGACAAATATAAATCAATCTGTGCTCGGCAAGTTGGCCTTCCTGTGACACCATCTACAATCGTTTTAAAAGGTAATCAATTGATTGTATCAATATAAGGAAATAACGCATTCGATTTAAGCATGGCAGACTTTATATGATGTGTTTTTCAAAGTGCTTTTAATATTAAAGACGTTAAGGCCTTTGGGGTCCAATGAGTGGAAACACTTTGGCTTTAACACAGACAAATATGTTCTAAAGGAGACGCTCGCTGTGTCCACCGTCGACCATAAGGCCCTTATGGCAGCGTTAGCCTTGTAGCGTTAGCTTGATAGCGTTCGCTCTGCAGAAGCCTTAGCCTCATCAGTAGCAGGTTTAACCACTGCTCATTTAACCTGAACAGATTTTGGTTGCACGTTGTTTTTGATAATAATGTTGTATTAAGTCAGGTAATTCTGATATGTATTTTTATTGAAAACGTTAAGCATTTAAAATGAGAACAGAAAAGTTAGCATCCTGTTCATTTAAACTGAAGTAATACATTTGCCATTAAATGTTGTTGACTTGTTTGTTTAAATCCATAATAAACCTTTAGACAATTCCCTTACAGGAATCCAGTAAAGCTCACCTGTACTGTCCAGTATTCAGGGATTTATTCCACAGTCACACTGGTTACGTTATTACTTTGGCTAAAAAGTTGCTGAATCGATTTCAAGTCACTGAATTGTTTCAGATCGTGTCGTTCCAAATGAACCATTATTGTGCTTGAATCGAATCGGCAACAACAACAACAACATCCTGATTTGAATCGAACCATTACATCCCCACTGATTGATATGCATGTGTTAAATTTTCAGCTTGATGGGCTCCAGGTGTGTGTGTGTTAAAGCAGAGTCTATAGGTATTACTTTATCCTAATGTCTGATTATTGTTGGCCACAGGTGTGAAGTTCAAGGCCCACAAGCCAAATCTGAGCATCCAATTCAGCCCTAGAGAAGATATTTCTTAAAGTGAAAAATACATTTAAACATAACTATTGAGGTATCAAACACATTTTATCTCAGGTTCAATATGCAACTTAGTTTGGTCTTAAATGGACCAAACTAGAATAATCCAAGTTTTAAAAGGACGAAAATGTCATCACAATTGTGCCTACATTGACATTAATTGATATAAATAATACTTGCGCATTAAAAAGAATCTGCTTAAAAGCAAGCAGTGAGGCTCAATCATCTGCAACATAACTATGTTTTACTTTCAAATTAGCAAACTTAAATAGTATGATGGGTAAAAAATAGACTGCAGGGTTACATTGTAAAAATAACCCGCAATAGGCAAAATCCGCAAAGTAGTCAGCTTTATTTTTTACAATTACTATACATGTTTTAAGGCTGTAAAACCCCTCACCACACACGTTATACACTTTTCTCAGACAGGAATTAACATTTCTCTCTTGTTTAAACACTCAAAGTTCAAACCTTGGTAGATTTTAAAACATAAAATCTTTTTCAAACATCAGAGTCACACTGCTCGTAATCAGACATTGATGCCGAACGCACTCTTTGTTGACGATGACGTCAGGCCGTCAACACTGACACCGGTGTGTTCACCCATTCAATCATGGAGTAGAAGCTGTGTGTGACCACCTGGAGCTGTATAACACGGCCTTTATAACCAGGACCGGACTAGGAAGGATTTGGCGTGGAGGAGAATCAGTGACATACTATTGGTTACACATTAGTGTTAAAAATAATGCACAATAATGATTTTTTTTTGTTGTTGTTTTGGCCCACTGAGGCCTTATGTGGCCCCTGAACCACACTGAGAATAACACCCTTAGGAAAAGCTGTAGCTTTGTTACATGAAAATATGTCCTCTCCTAATCCCATCCATCCAACCTTGACGCCATCTAAATCAATGATTTGAATCCCCCAAAAAGTCAAAGACTGTGTTTCTAAGTCAATGTTCTTGCCTTGTTTCTGGCAGCCATAAACATCTGCACAGAACCATCTGTAAAACATCCGCCTCAGTGGCCCTTCAGTCCGACAGGGTGATTTATTAGAAAAAGCATGCTCCATCAGGTGCCGGCAGCGCTACATGGTCCTGCACGGCTGTCAGCGTGCCCCGTTTACAGCTCTCGTTAGTCAAACCACAAAATCATAGGACGGGAAATTTATCAATGGCCAATAATTCAGAGTTAATCCTCAAAAACAGGTTGTTTGGAAGCAGCTGTTAGACATTTAGCTTTTATTTCGACAGCAGAAACACTCTTTGGTAAAGTGTGCATAAAGGACAAAGAAATATGTAATAGTACCCATGACCATTTGTACCCTTCATGTGTAAAAGAGATGACAGCTTTGCCAACTACAGTATTTGTTGTGCTTTTTAATCTGCTATATGCACAGGTAATCTGTTTAATTTTGAAGATTTTTCTGCTTAATTTGTGTAATAGGAAGGATAAAAAATAAAAAATCCTGTTATGGATTATGATTGATTATTTTTGACTTTCACAGACAAACAGGACAAATTGTGCCCAATATCACAGCAAAAAAATGTGCCTGCACAGCTTTGAAATGCAGTAGAAGCACTGAACTAAAATGCACGTATGTATGTATACACACACACACACACACACACTCACTGTTGCATGTGTGCTTGGGTGATAGCATTGCGCGCCAGTTATCCAGTGCAGTGACTCCACTGCTAAAGAGCTTAGCATCCCCTCACATGTCATGCTAGCACCTTTATTGTTAAAATGCAAAGTGTGAAAATCCGACGTGAAACAATCCTGTGCTGTTAACGTCTCTATATTCTGTTGTGATCGTGCAGCGAGTTACACCACAGCTCTCCATCTGACCACGTCACTGAAAATCTTAGCCTTTTGACAGAGCTACGCTTTTCTGCTTCCTCCCCATTCAATCACCACAAACCCCTAAACGGACCGCTGAGAGAAGCGTGCAACTTTGCCTGAGTCACACACCGTGATGTTTTCATCTGCAGGGCTGCGGTGATCGATGGGAACCCGGCTGTGTGCTGTTTTTCAGGGTGCCACTGCAGTCAGACCCCTGTGAAATTGGGAGCAGGAAACTGAGGGCTGATCAGCACGCCTGTCGACTCTGGGAGGATATACTGTAAATCCTTTTTGGTTTTAGCGCTCTGAATTGCTCACACTAATATAACAGACCCAAGCATGGATCAATTCTGTAAAGGGCATTTCATTTTTAGCCCAAATACCACATTCTAGTCTTGGATTATAATGAAACACAACATGTAAGGGGGGGAAAAATATCAATCACCGTTCAATTTTCCTTTAGTTCTTGACAAATCCAAAGATTAGCAAATATATAGTTTAATATATTGGAGTTATATAATGGCATGCTGCAGCTTTAGTTATTATTAATTGGACGTGATTGCTAAATGGCCATCATACATCATATAAGCTGCATAAAGTCAGATATAATGGACTCCACATTATGTAAAGTGCAGTCTTCTTATTATAATGTGATCTCATTGCTGCAGTGGTGTGGTCTATTTGCATAGAATTCAGTAGGTGTTGAATTTTTATGAAATGCAGATCACAGTTTCTTTTGCCTGCTTCTGTATCAGTTTTTCTTTTTGCAAATACAAATCGCTGTTGTGCAACTTCAGGTTTGAGATGACTGACAGGTTTGAGATGTATGTATGGACCGTCCTCCATACATACAAATAGCAATTCAATGGGCATGTTGGTTTCAAAAGTCAACATTTTATTAGTTAAATATAATATGTGGGATTAGGAGAGGTAGATGATCTGCACAAGTAGAGCTCAAGATGGTGTTCAAAAATGTATAAACGTAATATTCTTGGCAAAGGGCTGAAGAGCTGTGTTTGCGCACAGATTTTTTATAGTGTCAGGTTATAACGGGTTTAGCCTTTTAAAAAAATGTCGGTTTCAGACCATGTTAGGCAGGGTGGTCAAATTTATTTTCTTTTTTTTTTTAGATTCTGTACATTAGAACCCTGTGTCACGTTCCACATCTGGCCAAATTATTTTGGTCAAAATGTTATGCAAATGAATTAATATTTAGAGGTTCTGCAAGAAACTTGAAAAGGGCATCACAACTCTTTGGTGGAATCGCTGAACCTTCATTTTCCATAATGTTATATGTGCATAATGTATATGTAATTAGTCAATCTCCAGGAAACTTTCAGCAGCTTGTGCAACCTCTAAAACATCTTATTTTTCTTCCAAATGTGTTCCCAAATAATCTTCTCAATGCCAAAACCTAATGCAGTGTTCTAATCGAGGTTATTTGAAACTTTTTACCATGCTTTGATAGACCATCCTAATGTAGGGTCTAACTTTTAAGGCCTGATTACAGCTCTAGTCTAAAGACTAGAAAAGGGCTGCTGGTAAGTCAAAACTGCAGCATGTCAAATTAGTTGCTGAAGATTTACCAATTTTTTTTTTTTTACCTCAAATTTCCTTTGACAAATGCATTTCTAGAGGGTACACATACTGCAATATCGGCATTTGACCATTGTGCAATTAACTCATGTACTTTTGACATTGTGATGCAGTTTTGTACTGAATACTACGGTGGCTGGGAAGTGTCAGGTGAAAGCATTTACAGAAACGAACACAAATGCAAACCGGTATTACAGACGGACAGGTTTCTGGCGGATGTTTTTAACCCACCAGAACAGAGAAGAACAAGAAGAAGACATCGAAACGTGTATGAAAGTAAGTGAAAGTTGATTAGGATACTCTTATATTTTTCATATCAGGCTATCATATCATAATACCCGTCCGACTGTCCGACTGTAATACCGGTCCGTCGGAAACACTTCCGTTGTGGCCGGTTTGCATTCGTGTTGTGACCTTTTTGCATTTGTGTTCATTTCTTTAAATGCTTTCACCTGACACTTCCCGGCCACCGGGTTTCCACAACGGAAGTGTTTCCGAAGGACCGGTATTACAGACGGACACGTTTCTGGCGGATGTTTTTAACCCACCAGAACAGTTAAGAACAAGAAGAAGACATCGAAACGCGTATGAAAGTAAGTGAAAGTTGATTAGGATACTCTTATAATTTTTAACATCAGGCTATCATATCATAATACTCGTCCGACTGTAATACCGGTCCGTCGGAAACACTTCCGTTGTGGCCGGTTTGCATTTGTGTTCGTTTTTGTAAATGCATTCACCTGACACTTCCCAGCCACCGTAGAATACCAAACACTGGCGATAAACTTTTACATATTTCGGTGTGTCAATATGTATTGATAATTAATGAATCATTTTTTTCCTTCTAAAAATCTACCATTTCTGGCCTAAACCAAATGTAGCTGATGACCTCTGATTCACAGCCATTATTGGTGATTGTGCTTTGCTGGCTTGACCAAAAACTGGCTTAGTCTAAATCGAAACTTTGGATTATGCCTGAAGTTTCTTTACATTTTGATATCACAGCACTTCTTCAGAGGTGTAATGGATTAATTCCCAGCTATCAGGTTTATGAACCCCTTGTGGTTTTGGGGCAGCTGTTTGGAGAGATATCAATGCTGTAGGATCCCTGTGCTTTTTACCTTGTGCTTATCCTTAACGTGCCTGACTTAAACACCTAAATAAATATGCAAAACAAAAGGAGGATTACAGCAGAGGAAGGGAAAACAATGCCAAGCAGAAAACTACTCAGCAAATCCTCAGCTAACCTTATTATAACCTCAAAGTGTGTTAGCTAAAGCAGAAAAGAAAAGTCCTCTATACAACAGAAGGCTGTTCATTGGCCTATCAATATCAGGGGAGAAACGTATACCCCTTATTGCTAGCTTATTGTCTAGCTTCAGGGATTCATCTTGCCTAGCCACAGCGGTAAACCCAGTTATCACAATGGGGGACACTGGTCTAAGTACCAGTAAGAACACGTTGCTACTGGCCTATCACTGTGGACCAACCTTGACCTGATTCACAGAAGGATTGTAGAAATGATCAATATTGTACTTATTGTTTATGGATCAGCTGTCACCTGCAGTTAAATCCACTGTAGTATTTAATCAATAGACCAAATTTATGTTATGAGGTTAATCAAGTGTAAGAAAAGGCCTGGTAAAAAAATAAATAAATAAATAACAAAATAAGGCAAGAGGCAAATTTCCTACAATGAGTGTTACTCAAACTGCTGATTATTGGAAATACTATATTAAATTTTCTTACAGTGTCTAAAAGCAGAATCCTCAGCAGTGTTGTTAGCTACTGTATCTGAATCCTCTCTGAGGAAATAGCTCAGCTCCGTTTTCAGTACGAGAGGTCAGCACTGTTGTTTGGGAAGGAGAAGTTTTGAACTCTTCCTCAGATAATTTTCTCTTTTCTGTTTTGCAAACTTGGCATACTGAACATTTATGAAATCAACAAACTTTAAATAGCTCAATTCATACATGGTTCATTAAATAAAAACACTCCCACCATTTTTTAACAATTATTTTACAGCCAATAATGAAATACGTAAATATCCTACCCAAACAGCTCTCAAACTTTGTCCCCCCCCAATCACGTACCACTACTTCTCAATTTAGTATTACATCCAGAGGTCCCACAATATGGAATTCACTTCCTCCCCATCTGATGAAACTTTCCCTGTGCTCATTTAAAAATTCTATCAAAAACCTGGTCCTTAATGAATAACCAAACAATGGTTATTTGTTGTTGTTTTTATGGCTTGACTTTTGATTTTGATGTCAATGTTTTTGGCTTCATTTTGCTGTTCCTTTATTCTGTCTTGACTTTATTTTATTATTATTTATTTTTTCTCTTTAGTTAAAGTTTAATATATCAGGAGCCCTCTTCATCAAGCCCCTTGAGTTTTTTTTTGTTTTTTTTGTGGGGGGGTTCCCTGGCATGTCTCTAAAGTGTATTCATTTCTGTTAATGTCTGTCCACTGTTGATATTATGTTTTGTTGTATTTCAAACTTTGCCGAATAAAAAAATTGGCGAACAAGAAGACATAGTCATCAACATCCCCCGCCAGATTGGTTGTCATTATAGCTCACAACCTTTTCCTAAATGCCCTAAATCTAACTTAGATGTATACATAAAAACATATTATCGCATCAGAATATAAAATTACTAACTATCTTAAAAGTTTTCTAAGACGATTCCTCGAACAGAGTAAAAAAAAATGGAACAAGGGAAATAACTTTGGAAGAAATGATTGAGCACTTCTCATTTTCGAACTCCAACAAGGTACTGATTCTCTGAAGCCACACACCAAATTTGGTTATCCTATCTTAAACGGTTTCTAAGAAAAGCTGTCCCCTTTGAAGATACCTTGAACAGCGTTAAAAAAAATGGAGCAAGGGCAATAACTCCGGAAAAAATAATTGCGCACCTCCTATTTTTGAATTCCATCAATGCATTGATACCCTGAAGCCACACACCGAATTTGGTTGTACTATCTTAAACAGTTTCTGAGAAAAGCTGTCCCCTTTAACTCGGACAGACGAACGTAGCTCAAACCTATATCCCACTTTCACGCTTTGTGGCGGGGGATAATAAACAGTTATTGTCATGCCATTGTTAGTTTTGATGCAGCAAACAAAAGGAGGTAACTGTTACTTTATGTTGTGTTACTGCGTTGTTTTTGTGTAGATTAATGAATTTATACATTTTGGCTGGTTCTGATGTAGTTTTATGTCTTAAGTTCATGGACACGTTTGTTTTCACAAGATGATGTTCTCACTAATTCTCTTTTGTGGAGAACAAAGACAAAACCAATGTAGTTGAATGTAAGCTGTGTCTGGGATCTGAGCTCCTGCATATATACAGTATTTACTGCCAGAAACACTATTTCTAATCGCTGGAAGTACGATTAAGCTAGAAGCTAAAGGAGACCTGGTGGACACATCCAAAGTGATTCAAGCCACTCCATTCACGTAACAGCGGCTGGATTTGTGACATTTCTGTGATGCCAACAGTGTTTTTTTGATCCTCCATACAGTAGGTGAACAGAAGGGCATTTGTTGGAAAATTTGAGTATATATATATATATATATATATACTTTCACATCAGTTTTTCCACAGAAGATAAATTATTCAGGCAGACTTTCAGAAATACAAAAAACAGTTTGAGGTGTTTAAACACCAGTCCTATTGAGACATTGTGGAATATGTTGATTACATTTATTATGTGAATTAACACTGAAGGAGGAATCATAGGACTTTTTTGGAATCTATGGCTGACATCTTGGTGCAGATACCACAGCAAAGTTCTAGCGCGGCACACTTTGAACTTTAATTTTAAAAATTTGTTTTTGTGTGAAATAAAGTTAAAGTGCAACTTATGTCGGTACACATTTTAATAGAATTAAAAACACATCTTTGAAAAAAAGTGACATTTCATTATTTTTCAGTTAGGTTTATGGTAATATTTTTATAGCATGCAAACTCAGCATTGCTGAAAAATAAACCACCTTCAAAATAAAAGCACAATACAATATTTTGTGAAAACAGAAAACTGTTTTGCGACCCAAATTTTTATCCTGATCCACTAGTTGAAAATATCTGTCTTAAGACATTGTAAACCTGTTTAAGAGCCACTGACTTGCTGTCAACAAACTCTGAATACAACAATAAATTCTCTCTGCCCCGAGAAACACACATGTAAATAAATGGAAACAGTGAAAATGGGCATCTGCAGAGCAGCTTGTTGTTAGAAGAACAGTGAGGCTCTAGGGAGGAGGATGCACTAGACAGAAGAAGGGAAGGAACCACATATTTGTGCTGCAACAGATCAATAACACAGAGTTAAACCAAACATCAATCACTGCCTGAAACACGGGATCTGAAGTCCAGCCGTGCTCATGGTGATGAATAAAGCATGATCTGTCAGAAACTCAATGGATTCCACCTTTTTAATGTTCTCCACGTTTGTTTGAGCTCCTGCATGTGTGTGAGTTAGGATTAGAATGCTTAGACAGCTTCACAGACCTTAGATCACTAACTGTATTCACAACATGCACAGGTTGTGCACAATTACACTCACTGTAATTGTTGTCGTCCAGACCTGGAGAGCTTGTGTTCTGCATGTTTTAGCTGCTTTCTGTAGAGCTGTATGACACAGTCATTAGATTCAGGTACATATCTAAAACATGCAGGACAGGAGCTCTCCAGGACCAGATGTTTAGCAGATAATATTCAACGGAAACCATGCTCCAATATTGGATTATGGCGCCATCTTGAGGAACTCCAACGCCCGAACAAGTCATTGAATATAAATCTCACGATTGTATTTGAACAGCCCCCGCCCCCCACACCCCCCCACAACAAATATTGTTAGCCCCAATCTTGCTAAATGAATGAAATTTGAATACAATTAATATACTAAAATGATAGATTGTCAAGGCCTGGTATTAGTTCTATTATATCAGATGTCAGATTGTTTTTTTTATGTATATAAAAGGGACAATACACATTCATGTACATCAAACATGTACATTTAAACACAACAGTAAATGTATAAACATAAGAAGATATGGGCATTCAACCAGTGCAACAAACATACATTCAGTACCAGAGGTACGTCACCAAATATAAGCAAAATGTCAAAATTAAAGAGTTGCATCATCGAGCAAAAGTGCATATAGACAAAGTGTACAATGACCAACTGTTGTTTGTTTATTGTTAAAAAAGTTTCTTAAAATAAAAAAAATGTCCCTATTGTTTAAAAAATGTTAAACATTTCTCTCATTTTTAAAAAGACTTAAAAAGTTAACAGCACATTTCTCATTTTGCATTTTACTAATAGATTTATGTAGCTTCTGTTGAAATTACTATTAATATTTATCACTCTGTTGAGACAATCAATACATTGATCTCACAGCCATTGGGCCACACAAGAAAGGCGTGTATCTATGATTAGATTTTAATTTTATTTATTTATTTATTTTTTTTACCACAAACATAAAAGATTTTACTACTTTTGTAATCAAATACATTGTTTTTTCTCTTTTTTATTGGCTACTGAAACTATCATTACTTTCATAAAATAAATGGTTAGGTTAAAATGTGTACAATATGTTATATTCATCTTATCAATATAACTTTACATGCCCTGTAATTCCATGAACAAACATTAATGCATTAATTTCATCCCACAACTGTCTCTCTCTTCATTGGATTAAAATGGTGTTGTTGCCTGTTGGACTTTGAAAAAAAAAAAAGTACATTTAATAAATTATCTTTTGAAGCAGAACACATAATGAAGACAAACATTGCCGAGATGACAAACTGCTGCGTTATATATGCAGCAGAAGCCACGCCAGACGGACACTCTAGCATCTATTATTTATTTTATCAGGAGCAGGTGCACTGAGTAAGTGATCATATTTATGGCTGTTATTAGGTTTAAACGCGGGTAACAGATGGTGTTCTTTGCATTAGGACATTTATTATGGAAATGATTACGATCAAACAAAAAAGTTTATCCTACACTGTATATACTGTACGTAAAACCTATCACTATTTTAATTATTACTTTTTCTTCTTATATTCTTTATTTATTTGTATGTTTGTTTTTTTACTAGGAGCAAAATGGTTTTCATACCATTACCTCATTTTAACAGCAAAATATTGTCATTTTCTGTCATAATTTTGTCTTTATCACACAAATCAAATTTCCCCTTTGCTTGTTTTGCCACAATGGGTCTACAGCACGGAGGAGTATAGGGGTATTCACAAAGAGTTGGTCCTTTTCTGTAGGCAGTTTGCATGTTCTCCCTATATTTGTATGGGTTCCCTCCCGCAGCGCCTCAAAGTACACACCATGTTGGCAACAACCCACTACTTGACAATTTTGCTTTGATAATTTCTGATGTATTAATGAAACCTTTTCTAGAGTTTTTCTGTGTTTCCATTGTAAAGTTCTTGATGATGCAGGGTTCTGAAGACTTATTCGAGTCATTTTCTATCAACTTTTGTCGATGAAATGTTGAACTGGGAGTAACTGATTGTTTGAAACTTGACTTTTATGATCCCAACAAGTAATGTCACAGGTTCCTGAGCAGACATAACCTAAGATGAGGTGGATTCAGAATACATGTATGTTTCTATGGATAGATGCAGTGGTGGCTCCAGAGATTTATTACTGGGGGGTCCATGGGGGCAGCGGGGGGGGGGGGGGGGGTTTCTAATGAATTCTGACACAACAATTAATACCGCAATAGATTAGAAGATTTATTGATCCCAGGCTAATATACTGTACATACGGGTTTTGTGTTTTGCTTTGGTTCGATCATCAAAACAATCATACAATCAACTAGGGTAGAATGATTAATTGCATTTGCGACATTATTGCAATATCATAAAACTCAATTTTTTTTTTTTCTTGTCCTGTTAAGTTCAGAGTGTTTAAAAAGTGCAGTCCACATGTTTACATGTTTCATGAAACGTGAAGTTAGTTAGCTGAAGAGGTAAAGCCACAGATTTGTTTGCTTTAAAGTTGTAATCTGTGCTTTAAAATGTATATTTTTTATTTACTTAAAGTTTAAGTACATCTGAAATTGTTCATTATGAAACAGATTGATTTATCGCTTGTGTTCATTGAAAAATACATGACAAGAGGCCCTTGAAAAAACAATTGCATATTAAATCGCAATCGCAATATCGAGGAAGAAGAATTGCAATTGGATTATTTTTCAATATCGTTCAGGCCTACAATCAACACAAAATAACATGACGGCACAAAACAAAAACAAACAGCACCTGATCACCATCACTCAAAAACAAAATAGAAAGGGTTCCAGATCTTGTCCGACTTATGTTTCAGGTTGTAACATGGAACATCATAAGCACTGTGAAATATTTTAACAAGCACCACAGAGAACATCTGTAGATTTACAAAGTAGTGCAACTGTAAGCAGCAACAAATGTAGCACAGTATATAGTTAAATATACAAAGCCATCTAACAAAATAAACTGATACAGGCTGCATAACTTGTGTGTTCTCCTCTGTTCTCCCCTCCTTTTAGGGCTCCACTGAAACTAACTGACTGACACACCCACACACAGGATAAATACATCAAGTATAATTGGCAGACTATTAGGCAAACAATAAGTAGCGTAATTCAAACCTGTCAAAAAATAATTGTGTACTCACTAGTCCTAAGAGAATGATCCGCCTGTTGTTGTAGTAATTAGCTTCAAAGTGGTCAATGACTGCATCCACATCCAGTTCTTTGGTCCTTTTGGAGCTGATTGCCAGCACACCCAGTTTCCTGGTTCATGAATCTCCACTTCTATTCCTGAGATAGGTTTTTAAAATGCCATAAGCATGAAAAACTCCTCTCACATGTAGCTGACGGACAGTAATAGCACCAGCACATCCTGGGTGGTGCTGATAATGTCCCCACTTTTTACCTGGTGAAGTTTGGCTCCAAGGTTTTCTTACAATACTCCATAGTGTTTAGCTATGGGAAAAAAGGGATTTTTTGTCTTGTGTTTGGAGTTAACAGCTGCTGCTTCTTTCAGAATGTGGCAGCCTTCAGAAGAAAGTTCAATTCACTGATTAATCTGTCGATTACTGGGGAAAAAGCAGTGCTTGCAATAGTCATCTGAAGTTCCCAGTGGCTCTTTTGATCCTGTTTGCCTGTTTTTTTTCTCCTCACTTGTGGGCGCTGCATGTCAACGCTAAGTCCCTCACACGTTACTGGCACAGTCACAGACTTTTGTCCATGTTTCAGCATTGCGTTTGTACGGAGCACTGGAGGTGACATGGATGAAATTTTAAAAAATTATGTCTGGATCCTGACTTACTAAGTCAGGAGCACGAGATAATAACTTGGGGCTCAAGTTAATAAGTCAGGACTCGAGATAGTTAAGTCAGGGGGTGCACGAGATGGTAACTCGGTGCTCCAGATAATGAAGTCGGGGCCCGAGATAGACTGCAGTAACGCCATCAGCAGTTTAAAACTGGAATGACCGTTTACATCGTGTATTACGGTAATGCCGATGTGAGCTTCATGGTGCGTTCATGTACACCTCAAATCACACCAACAGTAATGTACTGGTGTATTGTACCAAAAATTCATCAAAAATCTAATTTTTTTCAGGAAATTGCACCAGATTCTTGTTCTAAAGCCTCCCAGGTACTTCCGTGTCAATTTCCAACTAGAATCACTGTAGTGTTTTCTCATAATTACACAAAACACACAAAATATATACAGTATTGTGTGTATTGGGTGCAATTTGAAGCACGGTACAGTAGGGTTTTACTGTAATACGCGATGTAAACGGGCATTCTAGTTTTAAACCACTGATACTACGTTACCGCAGTCCATCTCGGGCCCCGAGTTACTATCTCGTGGACCCCATGACTTAACTATCTTGAGCTCCAACTTATTAACTCGGGCCCCAAGTTAATATCTCTGGCCCCCGACTTAGTAAGTCGAGAACCCGACATAACCCTTTATTTTTTATCTCATCCATGTCACCTCCAGGGCGCCGTACGTTTGTCATTGAGGGCATCAACAACTGCAAAGACCAAATCAATGGCAGATGCCAGCTCCAAATCTGTGGCCTGTAGATAATCAGATAAGGTTTTTGTGAGACTAAATATACTCTCCAGCATATAGATGTGCAGAACAAACTGTGCATCAATAAGTCCAATCAGTGATTTTGCTTCAGTAGGTCTATAAGCATTCGTCTGGTTGCTCACATCCACAAGATTTGCTGAGAGATTTTTCTTTTTATTGCCCACAGTGTAGAATATTGGCAGGCCCATCTGGTATCTTGTACAGTTGTGCAGCATCTGGACTGTTGCAAAGCATTCTGCATCTGGTTTCACATTATGCACAGAGTCAACTAAAACTAAGTTTAGTCTGTGCGCAAGACTTGTGCATGTGGCACTTCTGGGCAAATTTTTTCCTGGATACTGTTGTTGCACCCAGACATGACAGATGCCCCATCATAGCACTGTGCAATGCATGCATTTTTTTTGTTTATGCTGCACTTAGCCAATGTCTATTTAACTGACTTGATAAAGACTGTGCATCCAAGCCATCTGCAGGAATAAAGTCCAGAAACTCCCCATGAATGTTGTCATTATTTAGGCAATGCAGAGCTCTTTCTTGCTCACATCTTTAGTTTCATCCACCATTAGAGCAAAGTGCTCTCCCAGCTTAACTTCGTTGCTTACTTGTTCTCTCACCATGCTGGACATAATATCAATCAGCTCATTTTGAAGATCATGGTGCACATATTTAGCATTACCAGGTCCACTAAATGATTTATTTGACACACTACTGTCAAATAATTTCCCCAGCAGATTTAACAGTTCAAGGGCATTACCTTTGTTGGTGGACTGCTCATCCTCTCTGTGCCCCCTCTGTCCAATCGTTTGAGAAGCTGTAAAGACAGTGACTCCACAACTGCTTGCATGTACTGTTTGTTTTCTTGTACAATGTTGCTATGTCCAACATCAAGGTGCATCAAAATCCTCGACCCGCTTCTGTTTTTCCTTAAACTCACACCATCCTTCTATGGCTAGTCTGTGAGAAGCACTTGCATTGTGCTGAGCCAGATTCTCAGATCCTTTTCTCCAGTTTGTGAACCCGGCATGGGTGAAGCTCTTTTCCGTGTGACTCGGCCCATGGCCATGGTGGCGGAAAAAATGCCTACAGGCATAGCAAAATGCTGCATCAATTGACAGCAAGTATTCCAGCCACGGATATTGTTTGAACCACGAGGAGTTAAAACTCCCTAAAGTTGGCTGGGAATGGGATCCAAATGTCCGACGTGGGTATGACTGGAGTCATGGCGGCCTTGGTCCCTCTGCTGGGTCTTGGCTCAAATCCATAGGGCCACCAAGATTCCTGCCGCTCGTTGAAGCTCGCCCTTCACTGTCGTTTTCGTGTCTGTTAGCATTACCTCCGGTCTCCGAGTCAGAGTCTGCTGTTGTCGGATGCAGCAGTCAGAACTGTTACCTATGATCGTTACGTACAGTCTAAACCAGAGAGATGAAGTTATTTTTTGTTTATATATACATTAGGGCCGGGAAAATTTGTGTATTAACGATTAGCGTACATTTTCGCAGAAGATTTTTTTAGAGGTCTAAAGTACAGGACTAACAGCTTTTAAAAATTTTTAAGAACCCAAGAAGACAGGTGATTATTTTGTTTGCAGACGGTTTTGTACTGCCAAAAAAAGTCCAGCCTTTGCATGAATTTACTGATGGAAACCAATGAACTTTTGTTACTGATTTTATACTGCTGCTGTGAAAAATGACTGTACATCGTTTACGTTACCTATTTGCATTTCGAACGAAATTTTAAACAAGCTAATTTTGCCAGCTTTACAGCTGACGTTCTAATTTTCTGTTCATCGTTTACATTATAGAATAGTGCAATGTTGCACAAACAATGTTTTGAATCACAAGAAATGTATCTGTTATAAGCTTTGTCTTTTAAAGATGTATTAAATAATTTTTTGTGACACCTCAGAGTTTTGCACTTTCTTTGCAAATATGTGGTTAAAATAAACTTTTTTTTCGACATTTTTGCGTGTTTATTAGAAGCTGACAATGCAATAAACTGTGATTAATTGCTGGAATTTTTTTATCGCAATAATTTTTTTTCAGATTTGCAATTAATGATATTTTTTTAATCGATTCCCTAATATAAATTCATATTTCGGCGGGGGGGGGCATAAGGAGGGTCCCAAACGTTTACTGCTTGTCCCTCCCTCCCACCGCCCGTGGATGGATGGTTCCCTTTACTGTATCAAAGTTGATGTTTTATCATGCTGTCCAGAGAAACTGCCCTGGTGTAACACTAGAGGGAGCCATACATCAGTGCTATCAACCAAACAGACTCAAATCAGTAAGAACAGTGTTGCAATCACAAGTGGTTCACAGTGGGGTGTGGAAAATGTGAAACCATATAGAGGATACAAATCTGCTCAAAACACCACTAATCTTACTTTTTTTACATTTTAAAAATTGACGTGTACACTACAGCTTGTTTTTTTTTTTTGTTTTTTTTGTTTTTTTTTTTGCAGGACTTTTCACCAGGAGAAAACCAACATTGGCACAGTGAAAACATGCAAACTCTACATCACAGTGGGGGTCATAATAATGGCATTACCTGATCAAACGGCCAAGTTGTAAAAAAAAATAATGTCAGCATTTATAATGATCAAAATTTAATGGAGGAAAGAACAAAGGGTTTTGTCTATTTTTGTTGTCATTTACTCTGTTTTTCTGTCATTTTGTTGTCATTGTGGGTCTGTACTACAGAGCTGGATAAGTATATCTGGGATATCTCTCTGTTAGCGGGCTTCACTTAAAGCTGCAGTTTGTAGAATCGTGAGAAATTACCACTGGTACGTGAACCCGTTTGACTTCAGTCGAGCAGCCAATAGTAACGCACAGAAAAGCTCATGGAGCACACGTGTTTGTAGAAAGATCTCTGATTGGCTGAAATCCGGCTTCACGCTCCTGGATTTCTGAATGTATTTTACAGGGTCAAGAGAGGGAGAAGAGATTAGGTTTTCACGGTTGGGTCGGACTCAGACGAGACAATGCGGCCCGATCCGCACTCTAACTGTGACATGGTTATTTATTTACTCGCCGTTCATGTGACTGTTTACTGCAAGACCTGTGCACATGCCTCTGCGTACATCTTTGGAACCAAACAGTAGTTTGGTTCACTGTGCTAATCTTCTTTCAGTCTCCAAGCCGCCTTCTTCTTTTTTTGTTTTCCAGCAGTGGGACACCTGTCCAATCCGTTGAGAACATGCACCAGTGTCATTTGACGTCATGTCTGCAGAACTGCGCGGGAAATTTGGATCCTGTATAGCAGAACAAAATGCATCACAATGTCTGTTCAAGGCAATAGGGAGAAATGTGTGGGCTCATTCTCTTTGGTTTGGAGCACTTCATCACCTATTAGGATTAAAAGACTTAAAATTAAAGGGATTTTTTTTCACAAATCCTTGATTCTTAAAAAAAAAATTAAGATTTAAAACGAAAGGATTGCATCGATTGGTCACTAGGCGGGGCTTTTATATTCACTCAGACTTGATTCGCATATAAAGCTGGTCCAGACCAGGTTCGCCGTTCAGCCTAAGTTACCATGATGATTTACCCCGGTAAGAAGTTAACCAACATCGTAGTACAGCACACACAGAATAAATCCTGGGAGTTAGCGCGATAAGAGGAAATCCAGCTTCGTAGTACAGGCCCTGTGTGTTTTTGTTGGCATTTTGTTTTGCTGGCTGCACAACATAGAGTGAGGGCCGCACGAGGCCCCCGGGCCACCATGTCTGCTCTGCATAGAAATGTCCCATACTGTGTGTGGTAAACATGGTATGTATGCATTCAAGCATAACAAAGCAACATGTCACACCATGTTAAAAACAAGCTTGTCCTCACATACCCTACCTCTGACTTACCACTCACTGGGAATCTAACCATAGCTTCCCATAATCAAAGTTTATGTACCTTTGAGGTGGAAACAGTGATTTTACGAGGGGATTCCCTCTGTTACGTCAGGAGCAAAGAGAAGAGTTTAAACTTCTTGTGGTGGATGAGAGGCAAAGATCATGTAATATTTATCAAATATTACATGTTAAAGACATCAGACATGCCTGAAATACCAAATTAAGATCCATAAGTTTCAAACCAAACTTTGGTTTGTGATTTGTGTGCAGTGTGATACACTTCTGTTTTTGATATCAGCCTTTCTTTCAACATCATTACAGCTCATTATATTTAATTTATTCAACTTTTTTTTTTCTTGTGAGTGTGTTTCTACTCCAACCTCTTTGTCCTTGGTTTGCACAAATACTATTTTGCTTTTGCTGTTAGCTATCCAATGAAAGACCTCAATTGTAGCACAAAGGTTTTGAATATAGACATTATGGCTACTTATATACTGTAGTTACACCTGTTAAGGTCACGTACTTTGGCCAATCGGTAATGGATAAAATGAATAAAGGTGTTCGTTTGCCAATTTTTGTTTTCTGTACCGAAGCAAAAGAGCTTGAATTTGAAAAACAAGGCGTTTTCCATTTTTTCATTTTGGTTTTGGAAACAAATATCAAATAATGAGTGTTTTTTTTTTTGTTTTTCATGTTTTTGTTACATAATGAAAAACGAATGAACAAATGATACACGGATTCTTCGTTGTCTCATGTCTCATTCAGCAGTAAGTAAACACTTAACTTTACCATCATATATGTTAAAAAAAAGTGACTAAAAACTGTGTTTTAAGTTCGTCACCGGTGACGCGCTTTGAGTGCGGGCTCGTACACGCAAGGGGTCAAGAACGAGCAGGGAGACAGGGAGACGTGATTTGTTTAAAAAAAAAAAAAACGAACCGTTTTGACAGATTTACAGCTGCTACAGATGACAGATTTTCTTTTGTTCCTTTTTCAGAGGCCATAATATCTTAATTTTTGTCAGGACGTAAAAGACAATTTCAACCAAAAACTTAAAAAGTGTAGTTTGAGAAAATCCCTTACCCTAGCTTTAAGAAGATGTAGAAATGTTTTTTTTTTTTTTTTTTGTGTAGGACGTTGCATCAACAGTCTGCACTTTTAATTAATTTGATGTGAATATACAAAAATAAATTTTGTTTTGTCAGCTGTATACTGTAGATGCTTTTCAAACCTTAATAACAAAACAAAAAAAGACATTTATGTCTTGAGTGAATTCCAATTTATTTTTGGTTTTTATTTTATTTTCTGTTTGGTTTTTGATTTTCAATGTTGTGAATCGTGTTTTGATTTGTTTTTGTAAATATCGTCTTGCGGTGATTTTTCCTTTGTCTTTTTATTATTATTAACAATTAAAAACACCACAAAAGAAGGAAGTGACGTAGTCTACGCGCATGCATTGAAAAGATCCAAAAGGAGCAGGCACTGACAGACACCTCCTCCTTTCTCTGGCTAGTGAACACCTGAGTGCAATTGGCAATTAGGCTAAAAGGGAGGAGGAAGGAGATAAAAAGGCTGATGTAAGTTTGTTGGTTTAGTGTGCTCTGCTACATCTGTTTCCATCTTCAGTTTGATGTCGTTTAGTGGTTTGGTGCTGGCTTGTGTGCTACTGTTGTTCAGTTTAGCCATTTGTTTCTTTAAGTTAGTCATGTTTCTGTTTTTTTTTACCTTTAAAGAGTAACTAAACCCCTGCTTTTTCCTGACCTTCCACTAGGAGGGAAATTTAAAAAAAATGCCTTGATTATGGGCGGGGCTCCTGGAACAGTTCAGACACGCCCAGTCTATACTATAAAATCTCCAATGAACAATCTATGCTATGTTAACTAGCTACTTATTACTCAATATAGCTCTATATTCACTCTTCTATCAATCCAACCTACTCACCACAGGTGAAAGTTTTTATAAAAGGGGCGGGGCTGACAGTGCTTGTTTTTGACAAGATGGTCCCAAAATGTCACATGATCTTGTTCTCAGCCAATAGCAAAAATCAATTGTAATAGCTAGGTTTCAACATAGAGGGCAGTCACTGACATTTTACAACACAGCACACCAAATTGAAATACTTTGACTAAAATGTTGAGTTGTACCAGGATCAATCAACAGCACTACTTCACACCTAAATGCATTTGTATTCAGCAGAAAAAGTGGGTTTTGGGGTTTAGTTACTTTTTCATGTCTTGATTGATTTTAAATCTGTTTAAAGTCCTCTTTTTTTTTTTTTTTTTTTTAATGGAGTCACTTATATGTTCCAGCCTCCCTCTGTCTGTCAACTTGCTCACAGCTAAAAACTGGGATTCATGTCCATGAATAAACACTTATTAAATAACTTTATTGAAAATGAATTATAATTAGAAATTTCAGGGCATATCTAAAAACATTAGCAATAATGTGCAATTCTTTCCTCCATGTATCCATGAGCGAAAGACGAGTAAAATGATCCAATCATAATTTTGACATGAACATGTGATCATAAATCATGGTGTGAAGCCTTGCAGCTGGTGGCAATGTTTCCATTTGGAGGCGAGATCTTCCACATAAAACAGGGCGGGATGTTCTGACAGTGGAAAATGTTAACCATCATCCAAGCTTGTATTCGCTCTCAGATGAATAATGCATCATTTTAGTTTGAAAGAATGCCATGTTTTTAAAAATGCAAAGCAAGTTTTATTTTCCAATTGCAATAAAAAGCAGTATACAAATAAAAACGCTAAGATTGGACACGCCCGTGTTTTCAGCTCACAAACCCAACAGAAGAATTTCATCCTTAGGTCATTCAAGGAAAGCAGAAACTTTCCTTTGAACAACATTGACTATTGATTTGATAGAAGCATCAGTGAGAATGAAAGAACAAGAGGAACACTATCAGATTATGGGATTATTTTCATTGCTCATCTTGGTTTCTGTTCAAACCCTGGAGGGACCCTTTTTATTTTGAGGGTCATGTTTTATTTAAGTTCCTGTTTGATGGTTACTGTAGTCGTGATTCTCTCATATCTCTTTGTCTGTTCATGGGTTAAAGTTCCTTGTTTTCTATGGCAGTGGTTTCCAAACTTTTTGTGCCCAAGGGCCACCAAAGGACTAGTAAAAATCTGAAGGTACAATCATGCAAAATAGCCTTTGTTGTCACTAATATCATGTACAATATCTGTAAATGTGCATAATTATTTACTAAAGCCAAATACAATGTGACAAAGACAACTATATTACTCATTAAATATTTTTTTAACAAAATATTAAAAAAAAAAAAAGGTATATAGTTTGCCTCTGTATTATGAAATGAGTGCATACAAAGTAGTGAATTAAAAAAATAATATTTACGTGTAGTTGTGTATTGCAATACTACTGTATGGATGACAAAATCCCACGGCACACCCGGACTTGGCAATGGCACCCGCTGTCAGTGTGTAAATGCAGAGAGCATGTGTAGATTACCGTCTTGTCTCCGCACAGGTAAAGCCTATTTCACTGATTTCTTTTCTTCACTATTTAAGTAACACGAGTCCTTACTGAAAGATTGTCTCTGATGTTTAACGACACGTTTCTAGTTGCTCCTTTTGTCCACTTGTTACTCTTTACCATTTCAAATCTAGTTGGTCCGACCCATGTCATTTATGCCTAAATAATCGCATTCATCAAGTTGATCGAACACATCAATAAGAATTATTTCCCGTTCAATCAACTCATTTGCTTTGAGTGGGAATGCTTCCCACAATCTCACTCCGTTCATCCAACAAGTCGTTTTTTGTCAGTGTTGCAAGTTATGTGCAAACTAGATGATTTCAACCTGTTACACTTCAAAAACCAGATTTTAATCAACAAAAACTACACCCTATACTTAGGTCGAAGTAACAAACCCCTTGGATTTTTTTTAGTGTGTTTCGTAGTGGGTTTTTTGTAACTCTAGTTGCTCCAGTGACTTTAGAGCCACACAGTAAATTTCGCAGTGTTAAATATGCAGTGTCAACGTTCATTGACTCTTTCAGAGTTATTACAACAACAGATTGAGTAGAATGCCCCCTAGTGTTGGTGAAAATTTCCAGAGTTATACGACTTAGTGTTGATAGCGTTAGTGTTGTTTGTGAGCTGTTCCACTTATTTCATGTGAGTTTGCTCATTTATATTTGTTCTCTATGTTCTTGTGCATGCTTTAGCTTTATATAAGAGTTATAAGCTCCTGCTTAGCTGCACTTTTGTATTTGCAGGTCTCATTCATCTCTGTCATTAAAGAAAACCATTTGACATAGAGGAGTGTGTTTCTTCATGAATGAGACATGAAATAAGTGGAACAGCTCACAAACACGTCTTAGCAGGAGGGAAGCAGCAGAAAACATGGATGCCACCTGACTAACTCAGACACCAACGAAGCAGAGGCCTACAGTGGCCCCTAGTAGCCGGTGGTAAACCCTGCAGATTTGACCCTGGAAAGCCCCGCCCATGTCATCGTCGATGTTCAAACCGACCGGGAAAGATTTTTTCTGGAAGCCATTTTCACCTCGTCGAACGGCAGCGGTAAGTGTATTTTTTTTCCCCCACATAATAACCCCAATCTTATGTTGGTATTTCAACAAATATGTTGGTTTAGAAGAACATTGTGCTGTTTGGTCCCCGTATTTGAGCGGGTTTTCTATTTTAATACCAAATTAAAGACGGCTAATGTGACCGAGTGAATGTGACCTAGCTTAAAATGCGCGCGTGTCCAACTTGACCATGTCCGCTAAAGGTAGTAAATTTAGCAATATGATGTGGAAATATAGTTGTTTTTTTTTTTTATTAAACATGACTTAAATTCTGTTGAAAATCACCGTGGGTTGAGAAAAATGTAACGTTAACTCCCACAGTGGCTGTTCATAAGGTCAACGGTTGAGCACTTTTTTTTTTCTCGTTTTTTTTTTTCTCCTTCCAAATAAACTGGTGACTAAACAAATCCACGAGTTAAGTTAATGAATCATGTTATATTCAGAATTTTCCTGTGTTGGTTTGGGTATTTGCTAAACTAGTTAACGTTCGTGTTAGTTCAACCTAGAAATTAGTTTGAAATTACTTGGCTGCATAGCTTTAGACATTATATTCTACCTACGGTAAAGGATGTGATTTAAGGCTAAGTTATGTTCGGGTTGCGGAAAGCAGTTTGCACGTTTGGGGAAAAAATTGACCGGGTGCCTCCCCTGCGGCTTTGTCTGACAACAGGCGGCTTGTGTGAGTGATTTCTAGCCTCCAGTAACGTTACCGCCACAGACTCGGGTGTTTTTAATTTGAAGTATAAAGGGAAGTAGTCCTTGTGAAATGCTGCTAACTGTTGGCAGTGCATGATGTACAGTCAGCTGTAGCAGCTGGTGTCTCCGGCCCTTTGTTTTCTCATTTGTGTGCTGGCACGTTGCTGAAATCACAAACGTTGTCTGTTGAAATGTTACGGTGGATGCAGGTGGAGCCTCATAAGGCTCCACCTGCATTGAATCCAATGGGATAATGTTTCAAACTTTTGACTGGTTCTGTACACACTCAGTTAAATACTATACAAATACACACGAAGGCTGATTTTCTTGTGCAATATTACCACGATGTAATTGTAATAGTTTTGCCATGTGTTTTGTGTTTTTGTTTTCTCAGACAGGAACCAACATCCAGGAACATCTTGATTCCATCACAACAAGCACACAACCCTACCTCCTGGCTTTAGGACGAAAAAAAAAAGAGGTCCACCAGTTCTTTGTCATACTTGACAAAAATGCCATCAGTTGCAAGTCGGCCTCCTCACCTGGTGCCATCGACGAGCTTTTTAAGGTGCATTACGTTTTTGCCACCTCATACAACCCCATGCTGAACAACATGTTCATGTTCATCCAGACCACTGTGTACGGCATAGATGTTGGCAAAGTGAAGGAGAGTCCCCGTGTTGCAGAAGTTCGGGCTAGGTTGCTTCATTAGTACTAGTACTTGAACAAATCTGTTTGACATGAAGTGTTTTGTTTGTCAGACTCAGTTAACTTCTGCAAATACACTTGTTCGGCATTTACGTGTAGTTCATGGTTACTTAGATGGAAAAAATCTTCGCCTTATATGTGCTCAGTCTGGATGTGGCCGTGTGCTTGGAACCTTTTCTGGGTTTAGGAAACATTTAAACACCAAACACACTGACAATATCGACCAACAAGTTAATAATGATGTCAATAGAAGGAGAGCAGATCTTGGTGATGCAGGAGAGCTGGTGGCAGCTAATGTAGAGGAGACAGCCACAGCATCTACTCCACTGACAGTCATGTAGCAGCATGTTAGATATGTGCGCTACTGCTATTGCACAACTCAAAGCAACTGGATTAAGTCAGTCTAATGTTAAGAGCTTTGTCTCATCCATGGAAGAAGTGATTTTTGAGATTCACAATCAGGCTAAGGATGCAGCTCTACAGTGCTTCTCTCCACAGGATACCGAAAATAGGAACAAAACAGAAGAGTCCTTCCAAACTTTGGAAAATCCATTCACACCTTTAAATTCAGAGGCAAAACTAAACAAACACATGAGACAGAAATGGGGACTTGTTGAGCCTGTTCAAAAAGTGCTCGGCACAAGATTCGACAGCAGAAGAAACAAAACTACTGGGACATATGACCAAGTCTTTGTAACCGATATGTTTTCATATGTTCCAATTTTGGAAACACTGAAGAGTATTTTACAAAAAAAAGAATATGCAGACATGATCAAGCCCAGGTATAGTCCCAAGGACGGTGTATATGCAGACTTGAGAGATGCCACCTATTTTAAAGAAAGTCCCCTATTTTCAATTGAAAAAGATGCCTTGCAGATTCAGCTGTTTTATGACGACTTTGAAACTGCAAATGTCTTGGGACCCAAAAGGGGTTTACATAAACTAGGCGCTATTTATTTTACTTTAAGAAATTTTCCCCCAATCTTTAATTCATCTTTGATTAATATTCATTTGTGTGCGCTATTCCATGCACAAGACATAAAGCGATATAGTTTTAATTTGATACTTGAACCACTTATTAATGATCTTAAAGTGCTTGAGACAGAGGGACTTCAAATTCCAACTTTTGAACATACGATTCATGGTACTGTAGTTCAAGTCACTGGCGACAATCTTGGCTTGCACGGTCTATTTGGCTTTGTAGAGTCATTTGGGGCACGATATTGCTGTCGTTTTTGTCTCCTTGAGAAACACTGTTTTCAAACTATATTCTGTGAAGATGAGCCAGAAGTTGTTTTAAGAACAGTCGATGCGCATGCACAGCACTGTCAGACTGTACAAACAGATCCTCGGCTGCCTCATGTATATGGTGTGAAACGCAGTTGTCTGTTGAATTCACTGGAGTATTTCAGAACAGCCAACAACTTCTCAGTGGATATAATGCACGATCTTTTAGAGGGCGTTGGTCAGTTTGAGGTGAAACTAATTCTGAAGTACATTCAAGGCAACTTTCTAAGTGCTGAACAAGTGGTTGGTAGAATACATGCTTATGACTATGGTTTCAATCAGCAGCGAAACCGTCCACCTCTGCCATCAGACAAGTTAATGGATGGAAGTATTGATTTGGGGCTGAATGCCATACAGTCTTGGTGCTTGTTACGTAATATGCCTTTACTATTTGGTGATGTAATCGAGACCGATGATAAACACTGGCATCTCCTACTTTTGCTTCTACATATTGTTAACATTGTATTTTCACCAGTCCTGTCAGAAGGCATGACCATATACCTCAAACATTTAATCATTGATCATCATCGGCTTTTCAAGCAATTATTTCCTGAAATAAATCTCTTGCCCAAACATCACTTTATGATACATTATCCTCGAAGGATAAGGTACATTGGTCCGATTTTGCATACATAGTGCATGCGTTACGAGGCCAAACATAATTTCTTCAAGCAACAATTAAAAATCTTTAAAAACATCACAACAACATTGGCCAAAAAGCATCAAAAATTATATGGCAATGTATCATGAATCTTTTAGCAAGGAAAGATTAATTGTAGGTCCAGGAAAAATGATGACACTTTATGGGTTAAACCAGGGTGCAGCAATTGCTGAAAAACTTGGAACTGTTATGTCAACCAGTGTGTTTTCTGCCAAATGGATAAAATATCACGGTACAGAGTACCGTTGTGACTTCATTATATGTACTGAGGTAGCACGCGAGATGCCTGTGTTTTGTAAGATCAACACAATTGCTGTAAAGGATGACTTTGTTTTGCTCTGTGGAAAATTGATGGAAACTATGTGTTTTGATGATCATTACCATGCCTTTAAGGTCAAGCTACATCCAGACAAGGTTCTAAAAGTGTTGCACATAAATTATCTTTTTTACTCCAAACCATTTGACGTTCAAATGAAGTATGGTACGACAGATACCGCCTTATATATTGTTCCATATTGCCATTTTATGCAGACTTAAGGTCAGTGTTCTCAAGTGGTGGCATCGTTAGGCTGACCAAAAGTTAAGTGTTTTTATGTGATGTTTTTATGCAGACTTGAGATCAGTTGCTTGGCACGGCAGGCACACTTAACTCATGGATGTTGTATTTACAGTTCAATTGGAGCCCTGTACACTGTTACATGACCTTACTGTAACTGTTTGTGTGGCATATGTTTTTCTGAAAGTGAATGTTGTTGTATTGGTGCCTGGCATGGCAGGCACACCCATTGCACAACTATTCACTTTTTATTTTTTTTCTAAAGTGCAGAATGTCAACAGTTAAGTGCTCTTGATTTACAAATGTTAAATACACTTTCAAAAGGTGCTTTTGTGAAATAAAAAGTGAGAAGTTAAATGCATTTTTGTGATAACTTGTTTTATTCAATGGTAGATTTTCAATTATTGATTGAGCCAATTTGACACTACACAAGTGTAAAAATAACACTACTTATTTATCTGTGTAGTGTTAAGTGTTTTTTCACTGCAACAGAGTAAATCATTAACACATACAGTAAGTGTGTTAAATTAACACTTTTCTGAGTTACATTAGCCTCCAGTGTTAACCTTCAATAACTCAATACAGTGTTAAAAAGCACTAGACTCAGAGTTAAATTGTCACCACAGTAGAGTAACTTTTCTACACTGCTGGGAGTCATATTTACTCTCTCCAGAGTTATTCAACCTGTAGTGTTAATTTTTTACTCCATTTTGAGTTAATTTTACTCTAAAATTTTAACACTATGGAAAGAGTTAAATTAACACCAATTCTGATAAGGACCAAATACACTCGGACACAGTGTTAAATTTTACTCTTTAAGTGTTGATTTAACACGGCAAAATTTACTGTGCATGCATGTAAATGGAGGAGCTTGTGTTCCCACAAGCAAACCATTGCTTTAACCAAAAGTGGATCAGTTCCCCAGTAAAGTCCAATTGGGTTCAGCAGGCATCAAAGGAGCATACTCTATCTCAGATTAAACAGGGATCAGTGAGTCACTAGCTGTGTTTCCATAACCCGTGGAAATGTGCAAAATCTAAATAGCGCAATAAAAACTAGTAATGGAAACACCTGAATTTCGAAAAAGCGCTCGAATATCTCTAAAAAGTTTTGACGTTTTCATGAAGAGGAGTTTCAGACGTTTCGATATTGAATTGTGTTCCACAAATACATGTCACAAGACGTGACTTACCTGGTCATATGACCACTTCTCTCCGAGAAAACATTGCGCGGTACGTGGAAGAGAAAAAGAAGACCATGACATTTCTTAGCATTATACTTTAAAAGATAACTGTGCCGTTAGACGTGAAACAACAAAAGAATACGGAGTGTTATAAGGAGGTTTTGAGCATCTGTTTTGGACTATCCTGATGTGAAAGCAGCTTGATGTGATTTGTCTCTGTGTGTGTTGGCCGTGCGACAGACTGGCGTCCTGTTCAGGGTGCACCACGTCTTCCATCCAAAGTACTCTAAGCAACAGACCCTGTACACTGGTTAAAGTGGGCAGATTAAGGTAAATGACTGAATTAATATTGACTTCGATTACAATGTGCAGGAGTCAGCACCTTTTCTATAATATAAACACTGGGTAAGACTGTTTTTGGTCTCGAACATGGACATTATGAAGAATGATCCGCAACAGAGGCTCAAAAGGAACACCACCAAATTGTGGAAAATTGAAGCAAAAAGGTCAAAGTATTGTTGACGAATGTGATTCCCACCTCCGCAGTTGTTGAATAGCACAGCAGTGGATCATATTATTATACTCCTGAGGACACAGTGGGGGGAGGCGTCACTGCTTCCCAGAATGCAGGTTTGGCTCAAGAAGAGAAGCTAATTTCACCTTTACGGGAAAATAATTGCTGATGGGTTTTACTGCCAGATATTCTGTCAGAATACATTTGAAAATAAACTGTGTAACATTCAAAGACTGAAAAAGGTTTGAATGCATTTCTGTTTTTTGAATCCCCGTCTGATGTTACAATTATGAAGTTTCTAATTAAAGTGAGTAAAAAAAGTGTTAATACTTATATTTAGCCGTATTAGTGTGAGTGCTGACAGATTGTAGTTATGAGCATAAAGAATGTGTTTAAAAAGAAATGTACTTTGGTTTGCAGGATTGTTAAATATCATAAAAATCATGCCCAGGGGGAATTGTTACATTGTTTCCCCATAAGTGCGCTACATAAACAGACCTAGTGATAAAATCCACCCACTGGGAAATCATTGAGAATGACATTACATTTCCTCACAGCTTGTTTATTCACGTTTGTTTAATCCCAAATCATCAGGCACGCTGTGAAAAAACCACTGTCAAAACTCGTGCCCAGACATGACCTACTCGTCACGGTGGGCCAAGTTCTCTCAGGTTGGTTTTAATGAGCTTTAACCCACTGCCATGTTGAGGTAGATAAAAAAATACGAGCCCCTCTGAATGGAAACCAGTTAGTTGTTAGAGTCAGAATAGGTTTGAACAATAAATGAAGAAATGTTTCATGATGTCATCTATCCTTAGTGTTGTCTGACCTCAGGACAAACCAATTAGGCGACCCAAGCAAGAGTTTCCTTTGTGTCCAAATGCATCACATCATCTGTTTTTGGGGGAAATTGTTAAATTAAACCTCTATGTAAGATTCGTTGCTGTGTGTTTGTAGCCCTGCATGTGATGTAAGTGTTCCTAACATTTAGTCAAATGGTAAGAATACTCGCCTCATCAAACCCTGATAGCTAAAGTAGTCCGGTTTATTCCTTTTGAAAGGATGGTAATTATTATTTTAAGTTTAATTTCTTTTTTTCTCTCTTTTCTGCTTTTTCGTCTTCTTGTGACCATCACCAGCCCTCCCTAAGGAAGGGTAGGAATTTTTTTTTTTTTATTAAAGGGAGAATATAAAAAGAGAGGGCAGTGTTACACCGAGGTGAGGGGGAAGGGAACAGGAAAGAGGGATTCAGGGTAGGAAAATGGAAGGGGTGGGGATGAGTCGACTGTTTTAAGGTGAGAGTGCAATGTGATGTTATAGTTGTCCATATTGTGCTTATTGTGTTATGTAATCAGTTAAGCCAGTCTGGTGACAAGTGTGGAGAAATTTACTGTAAGTTTAATCATCTAACCAATCATTCTTTACTCTTTTGTGGCACATGGGAGTTTTTAGTAGGCTTTAAACGATCAGGATTTTTTGGCCGATCACCGATCAGTGAGTTTAAAAAAACAATCACAAATCACATCATATGAATTCAGGTTGGTTTTTAGGTACCAACCAAATTCCTTCTGTACTACCTGATACAAATTTATGGAAAATCCAACGGTACTATTTTTTGTAACCTAAACGCAGCCTTGTGACTGTGAGGGAGTGGAAGAGTTGAAGAATTTCCAAGCAGGACATAAGTTGTCAGAGTGTGTGTGGGTGTGGGTGCATGGCCCTTTAACTGCAAATGAATGCAGCAGTCGCTGGACTAGTGTACGAAGTGAGGGAGCGTGTGAGACCAGAGCAGATATATATAAGCTGTATGCCATTTTTAGTGATTGGCAAAATAAACTTTGGAGCGGTTGAATTAAAGTCCCATGTCATACTCAATGACTGCTGTGAAGCAACTACAAGAGAGTTGGAGATGAAGCTGTGGAGGCGGACCACACTGAAACTACGTGAAGCCTCCATTAGCATTAGCAGCAAATACATATTTGCTGACTGCGGCATCGCAAAATCTGCTGTTGCTTATAGTCCGTATTCACATGTGCACAGCAGAGGTGGATTACATTAATAATGCCTTTCTAAAGTGTATCAGTAGATGTTTCTTGTACTTGTCATGGCAAATTTGCGGTTGACCTCATTTGGAGACATGATTTATTGCTCTGGTTGAGTGATGGAGTCCAGGCGAGGCATTGATGATTTTATAAAAAAAAAGGTTTATTATAAAACTAAGTAAAAAAGAGTACAAAGATGGACAAAATTAGTGACCGCCCGGGCGGACGTCCGATGATCGAGTGCCACACAGTTCTAACTCATCACGTATATTCCCCCTCAGTCCCCCTCCCTCCTCCCCCCAGGAGATAAAGAGGACAGGGTGGAGGTGAAAGAAGAGGGTGAAAAGAGACAGTTTCTTCTTTGGGTCAAAAGAACCAGTTCTCTGGTATCTCCTGATTGTCGTGAGTGCTAGAGGTGTGTGCGTGTATGGTGTTTGTGTGTATGAATGGATGTGTATTAGGTGTGTATGTGTGACTATGTGAGTGTGTGTAGGCATGTGACTGTGTGATGCCTCCGTGTCTGAGGGATAACATGTGTTTTGGGAAGCTGACCTCGAGAAGAGAGCAGAAAACATGAGACAGCAGTCTCAACTTACAGCCTTAAAAAGAATAAGGTCTATGAGTAAATATGTTAATAAACACAACTAACATTTTGGCCCTGACATACTTTAAATCGTAGATTATCTTTCTAATAAATACACATTAGTACCAATGTTTTTCATAAAAGAAAAAGCTTCAATTAGATTTTTCATACCTCTATTTGTAGTCCCTAACTGATTGTGGCCAGCACAGTTCTCACATGTCTGATTTTTCAATGGGACAATGCTCATGTAAACAAGTGACTTTAACTTCCATCTCTCTACCTGGAAAGTCCAGAAACTTTAATTATTAAGCAAAACCCAGAGACTATAATGAATGAAATGAATGTGTGAGCTAAAAAGAAGATTACTATGGGATCGGGCCAAAATGTCAACTATTTCAGTGACAGGAAGAAATGAGCGCTCACTCTGCAGCTTTAACCCACGGACAAAACTATGTACCTGGGTGTTATTTATCCTATTTTTTTCTCTCTGTCACATTCATGCTCCAACGATTACACTTTGCTACAGCGGCCACTGAATATAGGCTATATCCAGACGATCTGTTCTTCAAATTAAGCAATAACTTGATCTGCTTTTGGGACAGCCAATGGCATCCTTCCTTGCAGAGGAGTTGTTTATGAGTGGCCTATGCGTCAATGTGCTTTTTAAGCCAAACATATCCACCCTGATTTTGTTCTAAGTCGTAAAAACAATCATGTTTACAAGTTTGACCAATAACCTTGTTACGCAAAGAACAAGCTGGTTCAAACATTTCAGTCAATGGGAAAAAGCGTGTTTGTCCTAGCAACAAGATGACCACAGCTGTGAAGCAAAATATTAGAAACGGCCTTCTGTGCAATGAACGACAGTGTTTTTGTTTTGGTAATGGCAGCTCTGTCATAGAGACGGGAGGCTGAAGTGGAGGTGGCAGAGATGAAGATTAATTTTTAATTCACAATGTGTGGTTAGGTTCAGAAGAGAGATTAAGTGTTTTATCATTGTCAAGGAGATGGTAAGGATATGTTGGCCAAAGACTGGAGGTCCTGGGTTCTGTGGAAGACTAAAAAGAAAGCTTATGTATATAAAAATGATTAATTTTGTGAAAAGTGATGAATGCATGAGGCCAGACACCAGTCGATGGTACAATCCATTAACATAATATGACCAATATAGCCTATAGAGCAAACAAAATGCATGAGTGTAAAACTCTTAAAAGTATTGAATGTGGTTATTGAAAAAGCTTTTCAGCCGTAGATAATAAACTTGTACTTTTATCCCCTAGCCGCACAGGTGCTAACAAGTAATTAACCAGGCTAGCTGGTTACGTAGTATAGAACACATTTTACGAGTATCCAAAAAAAGTAAGAAAATCTTTCTTGATGTAATTTTGTGTTGATATATATATATATATATATATATATATCAACACAAAATTCATTTTTAATGGATTAAAACTGAGGCAAATTTTATTCAGTGGTCGCAATAAATGGGAAATTGTGAGTAGGTGTTTTTCCATTAGATTGCTGTAAGACAGATTTGCACTGTAAGCACATTTGTCCTAAAATAAATAAAAAGCAGCGGTGTCTCTCTTATTAAACACTGCATATACTCCTTACTGCACACAAAATCTGAAAATGTGTTGCTTTATAAATCACAATCCACTTGGAAGACTGTGCAGGTTAATTTACTGCGTGTCCAACATTCGACACTAACAAATGTAACCATAAATGGTCAATGAAAATGAGCTCCTGAAAGGTTTTTGCAACCAAACAAGTATGCTGACCAATGGCATTTTACGTTTGGGGTTTGTTTATGGCAGGAAGGGCAAAGAAAAGGATTTTCTGAACGAGATAGACGTGCTTGTGAGTAATAGAGGCCAGAAAACGTGTAGTATTTATTTGGTGGTCACAGTCGTTGCATCACTAATAAATAAAATGAAGTTAGTGACAGCACGTTGTGACTGCACTAAGGGCCCTATTCTCCCATCTGGACTTAAGCGCTTTTTTACACGCCTGCAGTAACAGCTCCCTCTAAGGGCACAAATGATTAATGCCTGCTTTGGTGTAAAACGAGCATTCTGTTATGTGCACAGCTCATGACTACAAGCCACAATGAGACACAGCCCAACTCCGTCTGTTATAAAGGCATCCACACATGCAACACCTCTCCTGTGCGTATTCTCCGATCCAGGCTCCTGACTCGCCCACAGCGTGTAAATCAACCAAAAGCGTGTAGACCAATGAAGGCTGTCTGAAGCAAAGTAGGCGGACTGGGCCATGATGACGTCATTATTTTTGGGCCTGTCTAAAAACCCCGGAACATGGAGTTTTCCTGACTTAAATATAATTGAAATGCGTGAAAATGATAAAGCACACTTTTAATTTGAAATGTTGATAAACAATGTAACTGGTTGATTTGATCAGATTACTGCAGTGTGAGGGTTGGACACATTTTTCTGCCTGAGCCACAGTTAAAATCTCTCTTTCCCCCTCATATTAACGCCTGATGAACGTTTGTTTGTGTGGAAAGCCTGATTTTATTAACCTCGTACATTCCTACATTCAAAAATGATTAACGCTCATCATCATCATCTGTCATCAATGTTTCACTTGTTATTTACTCTTGTCGTGGGTCAAACTGTGGCTTTACGTTATACACAGTGTTAAAATAGTTGTCTGTCAGAGTTTCATTGTAACGAGCAGCAGCTGACGTGCACTTTCGGGACAACTAACAGCTCCGCGATGCTGCTCTCACCCCCTCCCTGAAACATGGGTAAAATATAATTAAATGTGCCACATTTTTTCCCGTCGAGAACTGGTAAATGTGAACATGTTAGAAATGCTGGTGATGCTGCGTTCACACCGAATGCGTGCTCTGCGGCACCGGACACGTCTGCCGCATGAAACGATTCGCAGGATCAAAAAATGTCCCCATTCGCTTCATATGCACGTTTGAAGCGAAGCTCCGCCCACCAGCGACACAGCCAACTCGGTGAGTTTCACTACCTGCTGAAGCGAGGAGCTGCGCTCCTTTTTCTCCTCTCATAAACATAAACCACCAGTGAAAAAAGCCGGTGAATGGGTGAACAGTCCGGTGTCCGTGTTGACGGCCTGATGTCATCATCAACAAAGACTCTGATTGGCTTTCGTCATGCGAAACAGTCGCAGGAGTTCAATATTTTCAACTCTTGCGAATGTTCGAATATGACAAAAAATCAGGAGCGCGCTTGCACGACCAACGCTCTTGACATGCGGATCGAACCGCACCACCGCACAGGAAAGATTTTGCCTGTTTGCGAGTCTATCCATTGACTTTGTATGTAATCTGGACGCACAAACATTTTGTGACGCATCTGGTGTGAACGCAGCAGGACTCCCCCCACAGCGTGACAGTGTCACTTTGGATCAATTCTTTCTGAGTCTATTCTGTAATTTTATTATTAGTCCCTGTGGCTTAAATTGTAACTAAGTTTATACTTCTTGTGCAATATAATGTTTTACCTTTATCGGGGCGCTGCACTTAAGCAGACGGGAGAATACGCGTAAGGCCAGATTTAAATGGAAAGCCCACATTTCAGGGCCGCTCCACCCAAAGTGTGTAACTCGGATGGAGGCGTGCAGTGACTGACTTAAGTACAGGGGGAGAATAGTGCGCAGCCAAAAAGGCTTTTTTGACCTACGCGTATGGGGAATAGACCCCTAAATGCGTAATGTGGCAGGGGTGAAGAAAAAGCGGTCTGATCTGACGGTGTGATCTGAGGAGGAGAATGTGGCCCATGTTAGAGAATTGGACACATTAAACAGCACCTCGTCCGTGCATTGTGGGTCGAGTAATCATAAATCAGGCTTTTAAAGACTTTCAGAGGTGTTTATTTACTTACTTAGAAGCCAGCCATCACACATAGTGCGTGGCTGCAGTCTGTTTCCAACACTGCAGTGTGTCAGGATGAATGAGCCATGTGTTGAACCAGGCCACCATGCTCTCAATTTGACAGATTGTAAATTTAATTTATGGACATTTTCACGGTTCACGTACATACATCCGAGTATGTTTGAGCCTTAACCCCATCCTTAACCCTAACTATACCTAACCCCACTAGGTCCCTCAACCTGACCCAAAAATGCCAACATAACTCCAAAGGTGTCATAATTTTGCAGATGAAACTTAATGACAGCTTTAACAACACCTTTTTCATGCTAATGACAGCATAATGTCAGACATATGTATAAAACTTCAAGTAAAGTGTTACCAAGAACACATCTATAACACAGTAGACGTGGAAATGTACGATTATGTGTATTTAAGTCTGATATGTGATGACATTAAATGTATGACATGAATTTGGCTTCTATTCACCACCTCACCACCATTTCCCATGTTTTTAAAATGTTGTGTGTAAAGATGAGAGTTGGCGTACAGGTACGCACATTTACGTGTGGCAGCAAATTTCTTGTGCAACTTGTAGACCTGGTATTATACATAAACGCCCAGTGTTGTAGATTTACAGAGGAAAACTCAGGTGATTTAATTAAACACGAGTGGATAAGTAGCTGTGATGTGAGGAATGAATATGCATTAGGTTTATGAGGCCAGCTAACACAACCAATGACATCATACCTGTTGGGGCATCGTTATTATTTCCTTTCCCCACTTCATTAGACAGTGTAATGTTTATAGCTGTAATCGTTCACCTGCTTGTTTCGCTTTAGTTCGAGGAGGTGCAGCAGCCAAACATATCAAATTATACTTTAGGTAAGGGGTTTTTCTGGCCCGCTTCATTCTGTGGGGGGTAATGAAGGCAAATGGTGATGAGATCCTTTCGTTCTCCATCGCTTTTGTTAAGGTGTGTCTTTGTCTCAGAACGTATAAGGTTCGTCTTTGGACTTATTAGCAAACTCCAACCTTGCCTTTCTATTCTTCTTGCTAATGAGTGGTTTGCATCTTCTTTATAGACTTTTGTTAATGAAATTTTCTGTGAACAGTATATTTTGGTAAATTCACTTCAGTTCTTTGGAGGTTGGTTTAGGTGTTTCAGGGTCTTTCTTTACAGCTCTCACAATTTTTCTGTCATCACCAGCTAATGTAGCGCTATTGTGCAGTGTAATCAATCAATTAGGACACACTGGCAACAAAACACCTTTTTTTAGTCATATGTGCCAATACTTTTGCTCACCTAAACATTTGGTGTTGCGAATGTTATCTCCTTTAATTTGGTCTCAGATCAAGATGTAAACAACTGGAATTAAAGCTAAAATGTTGGTCTTTTGTCTTAGGCTTCTTTTGGTGTGAAACCCAAATGTTTTTAGTGTCCAGAAAAAAGAATAAAGGGATTTGCTTTACTGTTCCAATACTTTTTTTTTTGGGGGGGGGATGATGTACATAGAATAGCCAGAGTCAAAAATTTAAATATTAGAAGACAAAACAATCTATTTGTATTTTTTTTTTTTAAATGTACACACTAAAAAAACCAACAACCAAGGGTTCTGTTACAATATAATATATAACTTTTGTTTAATTAAATCTTGGTTGGAGGTTGAACAGTTATAGCTTTAACTTGCAACACTTAAAAAATCGTACTACATGTAGAAGTGTCAGGTTAACGTGATCATATTGGTTTATTCATGCAAAGTATGCATGGTTCAATTGTAATGTATTTATTTACTACGGAGTTAAATTTCTTGGGTTATTTAAACTTGTAAGATGTAAGTGTGTGCTACTTATTTCCATAGAGTAGCTATAACTGATGTAATGTGTGTGCCGGTAATAATTATTAAAAACAAAAAAAAGTCATAATTAGGCTGCCACGGTCCCATGTGTTTATTTGAGAAAAAATGTGGTTATTGACCAATCAATGCTAAATCCAGTCTGGAGAACCTCAAACCTTCATATTTTAAGCTGCTTATGTATAAAAGTAGTGATAGACGTTGATAATTGTAACACCTTAGTTTGGCTTGGTTTGCGTTCCCAATGCATTTTTGGAGTTGCTCCGCACTGAAAGCAATCCGAGCAACCGTTACTATGGAAACAGGGTCCCACATTTTCAGAGCAGGCACAATGGTGAAGCGGTGTGCTCATGGCTTGTGCAAGTCGGATACCAGGTACCCCAAGAGTTTGGCTGGAGGAGTTGTGTTTTTTTCCATTTCCAAAGTCGAAAACACAACTGGAGCGACGTCTACAATGGACTATAAACTATTAGGGATGTGTTTGTGTCTCAGTATGCGTGTGTGTGTGTGTAGTATGGGTGATGTGTATGTTTTTAATGTTATCTCATCTTGTCTGCACTAATGTGTATGTTCAGCAAAATGACATTAAAGCTTGATTTTAAATAAATAAATTTGGTGACATAACTATAAATTCATGCACCTATAGCGCTGTGAGCTCTCCGGGAAGTCCTTCTCCTGCCGGTGTCGTGTAAAATAACCCTGCCGTCAAAATAATCCTCCGGTCGACAATGGGCATGCGCACCTGGCAAACTGCGCAAAAAAAAACCTACGGACAGGTGTCAGAGATGGATTTCGAATGTCTTATTGTTGATGATGGTACATTAGCGATAGAAGGGAGTAGAAAAATGTCATTTAAGTCAGAAAAAGTAAAATTAATATAAATAATTACCTTTGTGAAATAATGCTACGCCCCTATAAAATACTCCTATATTCCCATATACACGTTAGTTTGAGTATGACATCAAAATGAATAATGAATTAAAAATACTATGAAACAAACATATATCTGTATTTATATAATCAGAATAAATGTTATATGGATAATGATGATGTGTAAAGTTGTTTCGTTCGTCTGTGTCTGATTGTGACGTGATTCCTTCTTGGGGTGCAAAAATCTTTACCGTCCACTCTCGTTAAAAGTTGTTCATGCGCAATAACTCCTCTTCAATACAAGTCAATGGACAGACAGTCGGCTGTGCAGAGATGAATGCAGCCGGATCACTTACACAACACTCTCTTCCCGCCCAGGGAGGGGCTGACGTCACAGTGGTCCGTCATAAAGTGGCTTTGACAGGTGAAACCATGTCACATGCTGCTGACCCAGCATGGATGAAGACAGGTAGGACCCATTTAAAGCACTTTTCAGAGAAGGCATTTAAAATCAGTCAAGATTTAAAATCTTGACTGTCCATATTTTGTAAACTAGCTCTTGAATTATATTTTACATTTTAAATTATGTATATTCATTTACCACTTCCTTTGTCACCCCCGTTTGTAATTACTTGTTAAACTAACAAAAACTAAAAATAGGTAAAAGCTGAAAAAAAACACAAAAAAAAACCCAAAACAAATTAATATTCAAGAAGTATGTAATAACCCTGACACACACTCACTTACTCTATTGTATATACTGTACCAGAGTTTCTCAATTTAATGGAAATAAATCTATTCATGAGGCACTAAATACTGTTTATTTCCACTTATTTACAAAATGAGATTCTTTTAAATGTGTGTTTTCACTCATTCATTCCATCATTATGAAATATAGTTGTTGTTTTACAGTATTTTGAGCAAAATGTTGTTGTTGAACATAAGGGGGTACTTAGATTCAGAAATGAGAGAAAGGGGGTACTTGAGCAAAAAATAAATTGATAACCACTGGTATAAACTATATTTGTTCTTGCTTATTTATGGGTTCTGTGGAAATACGTGTTGGAAAGCAGTTCTGTAACTGCAATTTTCTTTTTGATGTGTATCTTTTCTCGAAAAGTGAACCAGCCGCCACTGGTTGTAATGTCCCCTTTCTTTGATTTAATATGTTGAATATATCCCTCCATAGCATAATGTAACCCCTTTTGCCTGGATCTGGTGGATATTGTGCAGATGTTGCTCCAAAAAGAGTCACTAACGTGCACCGAGAGACCATTCCAGACCAGAGCAAAATCAGGAAAATGTCTGACATCCCAAAAGTAAACAAAGGGGGAGGGGCTTTTGCGAATGGTCAGTTGATCAGCAGTTTTGCGCAATGATCATGTGATTTTAATTACAATTACTATCATTAATATAAAACTGTATTTGTAGGGGCGCGCACGTAAGTCACTCCCTGGGGCGTCAGTATAATTGTTTTTGTTGCTCTTGTTGTTTCAAACTCTTGAGCTTCAGTGGCACCGTTTGAATTCGTCAACCACTTACAAATTGTATCTGAGCTTGTTTTGGTAAGACACAAAACCTGCCATTGTTAAAGATTTCACTGACATTTAGAGCTCGTGGTTAAAAACACATTCCACATAATAACTCAGGGGATTGATCCATAGCCTACGTACCAAATCAACGTTTTCGAGTTATCTTTCATTTGAATCAACAATCAAAATTATAGGCTTCGACGTTTTAAATTGTAGGACATTAGTCAACGAGACACATGATGGTCTTTCCACATCACCTGCAGCTACTTCGAACCATAATTGAGAAAATTATCCCCGCGCCTACGATCTGACAGGCTTCTCCGTGCTGTACTCTAGAAACGATGCCCACATTTCACAGAGAATCCTGTCACTTCTACCTTTCCTAATCCCTGTAAACCACTGTGGGAATTCTCCTCTATAACCACCCAAACCCTCAGTTTTTTTCCATAGAGAAACTAAACAATCACACAACCTTCATTTCAGGTGGGAAACCCCCCATAAAGCTGTCTTTTTTTTGAGCATAAAATGTATCATGATAACATAATAAGTAGTCAGCTGCAGTTCAAACGTACCCAAAGGGAAAAGATAAAACTGTGAATCTGAGGCAAATGATTCATGTGGTTGAGTCAAAAGAGGAAGATTGGTTTAAATGACAAGAAAAATATGATTGCAATGAAAGGCATTGGTTTCTTTTTTGGGGGTAATTCTATGATTTTAATCTGCTCTGATTGAATAAAAGACAAAAATCCCAATGACTAAAAGTTTTTTCAAACTTCTTTTGAACAGGGAACTTTGGTCTAGTCGTACATTAGAGAAAACAAACTCTTGTTCTCGACACACCTGCAGAACTCATTTGTGACACCTGCTTTGTGTAGGTGCAGTTTGTTATTCATTATCATTCAACGTGCTACGTGTGTGCGTGTGTGTGTGTGGTGAGATCCAACGCACATCAAAAACACTGGCCCGGTATTGTGTATTACTTTAAACTTGACCTTTACCAATGTAGTCAATGCGTACGAATCTGAAGATAACAAGGAACTTCGAAAGAAGGTGAACTCTTATTTTGAACTGGAGGAACGCAAACAACGTCGGGGAGTGAAATCTGCAGGGAACAAGGACGACACGAACAACGATGGAGAGGTGGAATGAAAAAAGACAACACTGACTACAGATGAGAATAAATCCTACATAAAAAAGGACAAAAAAACAAAACAAAAAAAACAAAAATGAAATTGTGTTCAGAACAACTGTTTGACCAGAGAGACAGGGGACGGGACTTAGATAAGCAAACTGCTTCTCTCGTCTCCTTTTTCGGCATGTACAAAAAAAAAAAAAGAATAACAAAACTTCTGTGAATGCAACCATGTCGGAAATAAACTGAATAAAAAATAAAAAAAAAATTATTATTTGAAGAATGTTTGTATTGTATTGTGACTGAACATGTGGTTCCCTTACATTTCGCAATACTCATTGAACCTCTAGTTCTATATAAGAACTCTGTTATAAAATGAATGCACTCCTATATTTTAGAACATAATATTCATCTATATGTAAATTATATGTTTAGAAGAACCCCAACCATCTTTACAAGAAATATTTAATATAAACAACAGCTTCTCCAAGATATCAGATTATTCTATTTGGTCTAAATTGTCAATCCTTACTCCAAAACAAATAAATAAAAGAATCCTGGAGGCCAAAAACCACAATACCCTCTTCCCACTGAAGCTATTAAATATCGGATTATAAATATATCATCAACATTCAGTTCATTTTACAATGTGCTTCACCACATGTATGATGGAAGAACAATCTAAACATGCTATGATATGACATAATGTGAGTCCACTATGACAGAGGGGTGAGGTCTGTGTCGGCCCGTTGCAGCTCCGCACAAAAAAACCCAGTGAAACATTGACAAATGCATCAGCATTACTCATGGTTTGTAATAAAAGTCAAACTTATAAATGTGTGTTCTTTGGAAACTTTGAGTTAAAAGCTGGTATTAAAAAATATTTGCTGATACAGTTTGGCTGAACAGCGGGAGTGTAAAAGGGTTCCAAAGGGACAAACCTTTCCAGAGTTTGAAACGATACAACAAATGCTGGAGACACATTTATTCCAATGCTTTATATGTTTTATATAAAAATACATAGTAGGTTTACTCGACTCATGCTTCTTTTTTCAACATAAAAATGATACAATATTAACATCAAAAATGAAGTACAACCAATCTGTTCATGTTAATTGAGCAGTGGTTGAACCTGCTACCACTTTTTGTTTAAACTTGATGGTGAGCCTGAGGCTAACGCTAACGAGCTAACGCTACATGTGCTGCTGCAGTGAACGTGTGTCATCAGGAAGGCCAACTTGCCGAGCACAGATTGATGTAGTTGGATCGTAGAAATATAATTCTATTCATCAATCTAATGCACGTGTCAAACTCAAAGCCCAGGGGCCAAATCCGGCCCTTTAGAGCATCAAATTTGGAGGAGAAAATAAAAATGACAGAAAACATTATTTATTGTGTAAATTACCAAATAATCCAGTTATAGATATCTCAAATTCACCAATTTGATGAAACTCTACAATATTTTTTAAGGGCTTTTATTTTTCCTTTGTTTATATCACATGAATACAGTCATTTTTAATTTCAAATAGTGGAAAGAACACAACTTTTCCACAAGTCTTGCAATTTCTCACAAACATTTTCACAAAATTCCTCTAAATTTCACAAAAATGGGTGAAATCGAGAATTTTCTGAAGTGAATTGAACTGATATTGGGCACAATGATGTTAAAATAGTTTTTTTCCTGCCTAAAATCTGCATCCCACAGTAGGTCAAACTGCTCCGTATTTGGCCCCTGAACTAAAATCAGTTTGACACTCCTGATCTAATGGATGAATCGTTACACCCTTAGTTGTTAGTGTTCAAGCAATCATATCGGAACGTCTCGAATCACAGGAGAACATGAGTGAGTGCTTATTGGTGGTACTGCTTCATTGGGACACGACTGTAAAATACAGACCAAATTAAGTCCTTTGAGGTTATCATTTTAATTTGAGCATTTAATTGGTACGTGATTTCTGTTTTTATAAATACTTTTTGACAGTAAGGCTTTCAGATTATGGCAAGAGACTATTATTAACCCAGGTAAATTTAATTAAAATTTTGTATTTGATAGGGATGCAAGTTAACATAATTTCAGTTCAGCACGTCTTTACAGAATCGTAAAAGTAGTTTTTCATGACTGGAGGAGTCGACTTGTAAAAAGAATTCTATTTCACAAAATGCTTATTATGTATTTTTTCCCCCACATTTTTGGAAAGAAACTACAGTTGATCAAACAAAAGCCTATATTGTCCATAGACTGACTTGACCTTTCAGAGGAAACACCCTCAGCATCTTCCATAATGAGCTCCCAGGATCATGCAGTGCATAAGTAATTTCATGGATCTGATTCAGAGCAGCAGGAGTACAGTTACTGGAAGAGCAGACTTACAATGACATCACCATCAACCTTAAAAGTAACTGGCACCCTAAAACTAGTGGCCAACACTCAAAAACATTCAGCCGCATGCCTCACACACACGCACTGCTCCCCAGAGAACTTTTTTAAAAGCTTAAACAATTGTTTCTGTGTTGTATTTTTAATTCAAGCATCCCTCCTTCCTCCACGGCCTGAACCTCAGTGGCTGGTTCAGTCATAAACGTGGGCTGCTCCAGCTGCGAGCCAAAAGCAAACAATCAATAGGCCAAACGGAAGATGGATGGGAATCATTTTCAGGATTGGCATTTGTCTCGGACTTCCAGAAGAACGCTGGTCGCCCGTACCGAGCGGCCATCCTTTCTCCTGAAATCTCGAGACGAGCTTGGGGTGTTAATCGTTAGTCGTGCCGCTCAGCATCAACAAGGGAGCCTGAAAACCATTTGTGTAACTTTAACAGCTATAAATCTGTGCAGTCATACTCTCTGAAGAAGCTCTAGCCATGCCAGAAAGTCTTGACACCAAACGGTGTTAAAGAGGATGTAATTCATATGCGTGACTGTGGGAGATCATCTCAGTGTTACATTCAAATGTGATTTGTATACACGATCCAGATTTATGACACAGAATCCTGAGAAATGACCCTTTCAAATTGCTGGCCACTGACGATGCACCATAAAAGAGAGTCTGCAGCCATACAGTCCAACATAAAGAACGGTTTTACAGCGGCATGGGGGGAAGGTGCCTACATGGATGACTAACAGAAGGGCCTCGCTTTTTTAAAACCTCACGGCTCTGTCATGCTTCAGAGAGCAATAAAAGCAAACATTTCAACCTGGACAGGAAAGATAGAAAAAAAACGTTATGTTAAGACGGCTAGTTTGTTGCCAATTATTGGTGCTTGAAGTCTTAATAACACTTTATTGTTTCCTCCTTTTGATATAAGGATGCAATGTTGCATGAAGAGCCAAAAGTGGTGTCCAGAAGTGTAGCCACATCTGGTGAGACTGTTTGATCTGATTCAAATGGACTAGAAAACTTTTTTTTTTTTTTTTTTAGTCAGGCAGCTGTGTATTCTCACACAAACCCTGTGCAGACCTAATAAGCAAACACTGGTTTGAGAAGGGGTTTTGATTTGTTGGAAACCTGGTATGGTTTACTCTCAGGGTTAATCTAATCCTGAATAAATCTGTCTGGAGTCAAAGATGGGAAGAAAAAGTCATTTTAAGCCTTTGGGAACCGAAAGAACCCCATAAAGAACCACAAAGAACCGTAAGCATTCACTGGAATAACAAGTCTATCTGGCGATCTGTGTCAAGAAAATCAAATAAAGATATTCCTCTACTTGCCTCTTAGGGTATAGATTATTAATGGTACTTAATGGTGATAAAACCACTGTTCAAACACAAAATTCTTTGTGTGGCAGAGAACTAACCACCTGAACACACCTTCCCCACCTTGAAACATGGTGGTGGCGGCATCATGTTGTGGGGATGCTTTTCTTCAACAGGGACAGGGGAGGCTGATGGATGATGCACAGACATAGTAGGAGGAGCTGTTGGAGTCTGCAAAAGAATTAACATTGGTTTGCAGTCATACATGCCGTACATACAGCCAGAGCTACAGTGGGCTGGTTTTGATCAAATAATATTTAAGACATAAAATGATGCTCACAGAAACGCTCTTTGCAGTCTGACAAAGCTGGAGATTTTTTTCCAAGAAGAATTGGCTACACCTTTAGCTGGTTCTACTGTATTTCAGTTTAAAACATAATAATAAAACATGCGCAACCTTGCCTGCATCTTTAACCTTCCATTTTACAAATATGTTGCAGGTTGGGTTGGTCTCTCATTTCTAATCCCATTAAAATAAATTTACCTTTGTGGCTGTAATGTGACAAAATGTGGAAAAGTTTAAAGAGTATACCCTTTAAGCGAGCCATTTTTGTAAAATATCTCCAAAAACAAACAAAAAAATAAAGAGCTTTATTTTATAAAAATACACACATGAATACACATAATAAACAAAAGTATGCAAAATGACTTCATGAAAATAAACAAAATGAGACTAAGAACAATATTACTCACTCATTACTATAACATAAATAAACCTAGTAGCAGGGTCGAATTAAATTACGATTACAGTGACGAGCATTTTTCCATTTTCCCTTTTTTTTATCCTTAGAAAGTCAATTACAATTATGCTCTCAATGACTAAAGTTCTAGAAAATGAATTAATCACAATTACTGAGCCTGAAATAAATAACCTAATAAAAGTCAACCTTCCTCTTGTGTTAACTTTCCAGGCCCTAAATCAGCTGTAAAATACACTAAAAACAAATATCTTCTCATTTCTTTCCTATCTATTGGTTACTTTGTTAGGTTAACTTATTAATTAAAATATAGGTTTTATTAGTTTTGGTGTGGTCATATGAGCCTTTATAGTGTCAGTATACCTCTCGTCCCTCGATTAAATTTCTTTTTTTTTTTTTTTTAAATGGTAAAATGTGGGAAAGCTTGATATGAAACTGTACATAGAACTGTCACATGGTTCCCCAGTTTTGCGTTAAATTATAATTGACAATTTTTATAGAATTTTCATGACAATTACAAAGTCAATTATCTAAAGTCAATCACAATTCAATTATGATTACGACAGCAACAGATTTTTGAAATTACAATTACAATTATAATTACACCATATTTGTAATTTATTATCAAATACGCAAGTAATTCAATTCAATTCAACTTTATTTTTATAGCGCAAATTACAACAAAGTCATCTCAAAGTGCTAAATAAAATATAGAGTTTATAGTAAGAAATAAAGAACCCAACAAGATCCACATGAACAAGCATTTAGCGACAGTGGGAAGAAAAAACACCCTCTTTTTTTAATAGGAAGAAATCTCCAGCGGAACCAGGTTACAATTATAATAGACACTTTTCTTTTGTTTACTGCCATGCTGCAAGTCTTGAATATAGTTAAATGTCAGAATGTTTCTTTAATGTGATGGATTTGATACTCGTCCTATTTATTTACATGGACAGAGGCTAGATGCAATGAATACTTTTTCTCCATTTTGATGTCTCCTCTGTGCAAATACCAAGCATGTCTTATCACCCTTTAAATATCTATGCAAAAATCCAGCAAATTGTTGCCCGAAGCGCCTCCTTCAGAGAAAATAAAACCAACCTGGCATTGCGGCTTCCACAGCAGTTAACCTTCCACTTTCAGCGCCGGTTTTTGCTACTTCTTTCACTTACAATATTGTCCCTTTTCTCCTGTTAAGTTAAAGAAAGTAGTGAGGCTGTTTCCTAAATGTAAGGAGTAGAAAGAAGAAGTATTTGTGTGAAAATGTAGTAAGTAAAAGTCTTTGGAAAAATACATTCTTAAGTAAAGTATAGAAGCTGTTGCAGCATCTCTGTGAACTTGCATGGTTAAACAAATCAAGAAATAGGCCACAACAGTTTTTGTCATATAAAAGATCCAAATCTAACTCTTTTGGCACAAAGATGTAGTAACTACCAAACACTAAATCTCCTTAAACTGATCCAAAAAAATTCACAGGATGAATGGTTACAAAGACCAAGCAGTGGCTTTGAAATGTATATGTTTAATTCAGTAAGTAACGTTATTAACTGGACTAATTGCATTTGCAGTGAAAATGCAAGGATGAAGCAATGCAGAAGAAAAGTTGAAATCATTTGAGGGATGAACTGGCTAATGGAGAAGCAAAAAAGATTTTTTTTTTTGGTGCAATATTGTGTCCCGCTCTCCTGTCATCCCTACAAAAACTGCTAAAGAACTGTATTTATTCCTATTGCTAAAATGAGCTAGTGCTATTATACCATGGAGAAGTAGGAGAAATAATGGATATGTTCAGGAGGCATTGGGAGGTGTTTGAGTGAATACTGGGAGGTTGATGTAGCAAATTGTGGCCCCATCAGAACAGGACAGCCAAGGCCAGACAAACCCCAGACGTCCATACCGAAAGGTGGTGAGACCCCTTAATTCATCCGAATAGGCCCTGGCTCCACAAATCAGCACTTAATAGTGTTTCCTTATTCATGTTAAAGCTGATATCTGAAGTTTTTGAGAAATCTATGTTTATGTATGATTCTTTTGAAATGAGAAAAAATACCTAGTCTTTTACTATGGTCTACTGCCGATGGTCATTCATATACATTAATGTCTATAAGTCCCTCATTCGTCCTATAGACCCCTATACAAATGGAAACAATTGCTGAGTGTGTCCAGCTAAGAGGCTTTGACTTCCTGTTTTGGAGACTGTCAATCAAAGTGAATGCGGAACTGTGCACGGAAACAAGGCCGCACGTCACAACAGCAAACAGGTAAATATGATTTTGGCTCTTACCCAAAGACCTATATCAATGCGACCTTGTTATGTTCCGTGATGCATGTGCAGAAAAGTAGAGGCGTGGCTTCTGGTAGATCGGCAGAAGCAGTGGGAGGAAGTGAGGCTGTTTAGGGCTGGGCATCAAGACGTTTCTCAGAAATTTGGGATAGCAGCTATAAGGATTGTATTCCCTAACATCTAGTACTTGTGGTACCCAGGGTGTTGGTCAGTACAGTTAAAATTGGAGGAGGGGTTGGCGGGAATACCGATGGATCTCCGTTCGTGCCAAATGATCCTGCTTTACCAGGATAGTCCTCCAGATGGCATTTCTCAAAGTGCTCAAACCCAAGCTGCAATTTTTTGATGGGCTCTAACTCAAACAGTTCATGTGACTGTACATAAAACCAAATTTTCTGAGTCTTAACTTCAGTCTAATTGATATACTGTAATAAAAGCAGATATAGATATTTAGGATGAATATATGTTCCTGTTTACAACACTTGCAGTAAAATTCCTTCGAGCCAATTCTAAAACCCAGTATTCCAAATAGAGCAGAGTTTTTTGTTTTTTTTGGGGGGGGGGGTAGTGTGCTAAGAAAATTCCACTTTGCATATACTCCTGTTTGATATTAGAATGGATTTGATAATCTGATTTATGAGAGCAAAAACTGAAGAACCTGAGGAGATTTCCAGGCAGGTCAAAGGTATTCCTGATGTTTCTCAATGGATTTGAATTTCAAAGCTTTCCATCAAGTCAGACTTTACAGCTGACAGCTTGATGGCACTGCGTTACCCATTCAAAACAGCACTTCATCTCCTCTGTCAATATGTGGTTTCCTTCTGGAGGATGAATCCACCGGGATGTTTTTTCACAGATCATCTCCTAATAAGTCAAAGCTGGATGTTTTTCTGAGGCTCTTTTGAAGGCAGCTGAAGTAATGATTTGAAAGGAAAGTCCACATCTGAGATATATTTTCCAATACTAGAGACGTTACTGGAACCAGATGGGTTAGACGTGGGTTAGCTTGTTGCTTCCTGGTTTTTTAACAAGCCTTTTAATTGACAGAGGAGTTTTGTTGTTTTGGTATGTTGCTCTAACATGATTCTGGCTCATAAAAATATTTTCATTGCAACGTTCATCAAGGAGATGTAGAGTTAAACCCTCTTTCGGACGCCGGTGTGCATCAATCAAATGAAACGGCTCCAGAAAATCATCCAACAGCAAAGACGGCGGTGCTTAGACTGTGTTAGGTCATTGGTTGACACTGTTTTACAGCTCTCCGTCAGCATGAGCTCGTAACAATGTATACCTCCGGATTAAAATTTACACACTGCATACCTAGACATCAAAATCCACTAAAACCTCACAGATCCTGAATCCAAAGGCTCAGAGAAAGTGAGACAACATCATTTGAGAGATATGAGGGCTAAAAACACGTATGCGTTGAAGATCTGGCAGTTAGATGTTTTATTTTCACAGAAGGGAAATAGTTGGATGAATGTGTAACATCTACATCTGTTGGTTCGCTGTAAACTTTCAATGTCTTGAAATTTCTACTCAGACCGTGTAATCTTTAATCTTTCATATCCCTTTATTCGATCCTTGCACAATGGTATGAAAAATGAAAGCTATTACCATATTAGTAAGAGTTAGTTCAGACCATATTAAACAGCTTGAAACAAAAAGGCGGCTTCTTCTTATCTCTTAACCTTTTAGATAAGACGTTAAACCTCTGTTTTGTTACAATATCAATAAAATGTCCGCGTATTCAAGAACATTCTGCTGTACAAGAAGATATTGGCATAAAATGCCAGGCTACGATTTTTTCCTTTAAGTGTTTTTTTCATTTAAACTGTGTTGCAGCAATCAGCCAATTACATTTTGATAATCCACTTTTGCTGCCAAACACCCATTAAAACCTTCAAGACCTCTGAAAGTGTAATATGGTATTTGAACCCAAGACATTTTGGGCCCTATTCTCTGGTCTAAACTTAAGCGCTTTTTTACGAGCCTGCAGTTACGCGCCTCTCTCCTGCACGTATTCTCCTGTCCAGGCTCCTGACACGCCCATCGCACGTAAATCAACCAAAATCACGTTCTGAAGCAAAGGAGGCGGACTAGGCCATGATGTCATTTTTGGGGGGGCTGTCTAGAAATCATGAAACATGGAGTTTTCCTAACGCTTTTAATCTGAAACGCCTTTGTTGATAAACAATGTAACAGGTTGATTTGATCAGATTACTGCAGTGTGAGGATTGGACACATTTTTCTGTCTGAGCCACAGTTAAAATATCTCTTTTCCCTTCATACCAAAAGTATTAGTCATTACCAAAGTACATGTACATAGCATTTTAGGATTAGGTGTAGGATTAGGTTTAGGTTATAACCCACTAACGCAACAATTTTGAGGGTTAGGGTTAGAGTTGGGGTAAGGATTAGTCACACGACCTAAACTGACCAATGACTGACCTATCACGTGATCTAAACTGGCCAAATAGGGGCGCTGCGTACAGATAGAATGTCGGTATTTTTATACGGCAACCGTACAGATAGCCACTGCCTTGTTTGTTTGTGTGGAACGCCTGATTTTATTAACTTCTTACATTCCTGTATTCAGAAATGATCAGCGCGCATTAGTCGTCATCATCATCATCATCTGTCATCAATGTTTCACTCGTTATTTACTCTTGTAGTGGATCAAACTGTGGCTTGAAGTTGTACACAGTGTTAAAATAATTGAGCATCAGTCTGACGTTTGTCAGAGTTTCATTGTAACACACACCGCGGCACACAGCTGATCAGTTCCGAGACGCTGCTCCCACCCCCTCCCAGGACAAGGAGTGGACAGACATTTTGTCTTGTCTAGAACAGGTAAATGCGAACATATCAGAAATGCTGATGGTCAATCCTTGGTGTGTCCCCCTCCAAACACGGAGCATTCCAGACCAGCAACACCCTGTTCAGGGCTGAAATCCTTGTCACCAAAGGTTCACCACATCTTCATCCATCCATTTTCTAACCCACTTGCTCCTTTTCAGGGTTTCGGGTGTCTGCTGGTGCCTATCTCCAGCTGCCATCGGGCACTATCACCAGATCTCTAATTCATCAAATAACCTTAACCTTTATATAATCACTAACAATGATCAAAACCATCAAGCCTGTCATTTAAAGAGTAAAGTGAAACCAAATAATGAAGAGAGAAATGTTTATATTTATGTGATTTTTTTATGTACATGTAATAGGAAGGCATATACCGCTGACAATCAAATCTGAAACAAAATGGTGCTGATCAGCTCCAAAACAGTTTTTTTCATTCTTTTATGGATATAAGATATTTAATTACTGCTGAATAATGGATACTGCTGACTGTATGTGGCTTTGTAGAAAAGCAAAGAAAAATCAGGAAATGTTATTGAGTGGTGTCTAATGATGACAACATTAAGACATCAAAAGGGTAGATTGTTTTTGTTTGCAAAGTCCAGTTTGAGCAAAGAATATCCACTCGTAAGCCAACGTGTGGCTCAAAAAACCCAAATATGCCGTTTAGATAAGTTTGCATTTTTTTTTTTCAAACTGGACGACTTTATTCTCATTCTCGTTTGTTGCAAATGCTAGACTGGCTGTCGCTTTGCTCGCCATAAATGTAGCTCACAGTAACACAACAATAGAATATTGTACAATTTCTTAAACTAGAAGGCACTTTTTGGAAAAACATGACCAACATACATCATATCCTGGCGAAATGGATAATAACGAGGAAAAAAAATGAATTGCTGTTTGTGTTTGGATGAAGCCTTGCTCGCTGTTGCCACCTTGTATCACTCAAAGCTAGGCAAATGTGTTTGCTAGCTTCCGTGCCAAGAAAAGCAGGTTCAATATTTTGTTTGGCAGAAAAGCAAGCGCACAGTATGAAATGTGACAGGTGAGGCAAACAACATAATACCTCATTTTTTATGAACGCAGAATGCAAGATGAATTTAAAGTCTTAGTAAATGGGGAAAGGGATAACTGTGAAGTTTTCATTGAGCATGACAAGGGCTACATAATTGTGATGGCTAGGCTGCATAAGAAAGTGTACCATGTCTGGTAAAGCTTGACGGTGCAGAAAAATCTCCCTAATTAGCATGTTTATTATTATTATTCATTCATAAACCAACAAATTAAAGGTTTTAAAATGAGGAGTTTCTTTTGGACATGGCATGGCTAGGTATTGCTAGCAGTTTGCTAGCCGCAGCTTTGCGTTAAACAGAGACTGTTTAAACCTACACATAACAATGAATGCGCTAAGTGTAGTTCACAACTACTTAACTAATGAATTGGCCTGTACAATTACACAAAGTGTGACACAGTAATGTATGTACAGACAGCATGAAGAAGGATTTATCACATTTTTTGAAAACAATAACTAACTAATGAACCTAGGGAAGCCACACTCTTTAAAGTTTGTCACTCTCTACTACTACTTACCAAGAGACAATCCAAAGTGTATTTGTAAATGTACAAAGATAGATAGATATATAAACAGGGCCGTAAAGAAGCAAAAGTGTGGAAATGCTTGTGCAAGTTCTTGTTTAGAGTCAGGATGTGAACGGGAATGATTGGAGTGCAGATCGTATTATTTGAAGACATTCTCGAACGCCGGACATTTGTGACTCTTCAGTTTCTTGATGGCCTTTTTGAACTCCTTGCTGGACTTGTCCCATTTGTGGATGCCCGTGAGGAGGTAATGCTTTTCCACCTTGCGGCCCATGATTAGATACTGGTTTGTGAGGTTGTCCAGCTGCTGGCAGGGACAGTCCGCACCGTTCTTCAAGAGCAACACCATCTTCTTCATGTCCTTCTTCTTCAGGTTGCCTGGTTTGAGCATCTTCTTCCTCTTCTGAAGGACAACCTTGCGGTCAGTGTTTTCTCGCTTCACTTCCTTGATCTTGGCCTTGAATGCTGTAAGTGTATAAACAGGAAATACAATCACAGGAGTGCATGTCCAAAGTTTCTTTTTAATCTAGCCACAATGATGCCTTTCATGGCTGTGTAATAGAAACATATGATGAGTAAATACAAGTTAGTGATCACTTCAGTGATAAAAGAGCTTCTCTAAATCAGTGGTTGTCAAACTTTTATTGGCTCTAGTACCCACTTTCTCTTACTTTTGAATCCAAGTACTCCTTTTGTCCGGCTAGAACATTTTGCTCATAATTCTGTGAAAAACAACTATAGAGCATAATGATGGAATGAATGAGTGATAACACACATTTTAAAGAATCTTATTTTGTAAATAAGTGAAATCAAACAGTATTTAATGCCTCCTGAATAGATTTATTTCTCAAGTTTCTTACATTTACGATCATTTCCCTCCTGATATGGGACCAAGACTGGCCCTTGCATTTTCAGTTCATGTTCTAATTAAGATCATTTCTATTATCATACTGTGTGTTTTTGGTGCAATTATGTTTGTCTGTTCTTTTTATTTTTCTGTATATTTTTCTCTTATTTTGTGTGTTTTTGTGTCTTGTTGGTATTTAAATCATTCTGTGTGTGTGTGTGTGTGTGTGTGTGTGTGTGTGTGTGTGTGTGTGTGTGTGTGTGTGTGTGTGTGTGTGTGTGTGTGTGTGTGTGTGTGTGTGTGTGTGTGTGTGTGTGTGTGTGTGTGTGTGTGTGTGTGTTTTTAGTGTCATTTGATTGTTTCTCTGTTCTTTTTATGTATTTTGTAATGATCTTATGTATGTGGCTCTCATTTGTTTTGTGTCTTTGTTGTCATTTTGTGTGTTGCTGGTAATAGTAATTATTTTTTCTCTCTTAGTGTGTGTGTTTTTGGTATGATTTTGTGTAGTTTGTTCTTGTTTGTCTGTTTTTATTATTTTGTATATTTTTCTCTAATTTTGTGTGTTTTTGTTGTCGTTTTGTGAGTTGCTGGCAATATTTAGTATTATAATGTTTAATTAAAAATTTAAAAAGTACCCCCTGTAGTGCCATCGCATATCCCTAGGGGTACACGTACCCCCATTTGAGAGAAACTGGTCGAAATGATAAGGGTCTGGTTCTAAGAAATTCATGGTTTTCAAGAGCAAAAACCCACAAATGTGTTTTACCTGGCTTATTTTTTTTAATTTTTTGTCAAGGTTTAGATGAGGCACAGGGGAGACCTAACTGACTAAGTTGACCATCTCAATGTTTGAGTGGTAGAAGCACAAACCAATCATTTAAAATAGTCTATATTCTTACAATATTCGAAATGGCAAACAGCTAATTCTTAGTTGCTAGAGAGCACTGCCGGTAGAAAAAAAAAAAAAAACATTTTGCCTTATCATTGCTTAAGTCTGCACCCTCAGTATTGATTGGAAAAATAATAATCACAACTCATACTCAGGAAATGTCAGTAGTTGACTCAAACCTATATTGGCTCCAGTACAAAGCAACCCTGAAATCAACAGGAGGAGGTATGGAAGAAAAATGTCTTCTTCAAAGACTGTTTTGTATTATATAAATACAGTAATCAGTTTATATTTTTTATGCATTCACACAACACTGGTCTTGTTCTATCCCATATGCAATAAAATGTAAATCTTCCGTTTGTTAGAATCTGGAAAATGGGCATGTGTAAGGTTTTGAGAAAGTTTAAGTAGGTAGGTTCAGGATGTGACCAGTAAACATGGGGTAAACATTAGACAAGTGGTTGATTATTCTAACAGGACAAATATTTTCTTTTAGGTTATTTCATCACTCCTTGAATCCCATACTGACTCTAAGAAAGTTCCTGATCTTCCTGATCTTTTATTCTCTAATCTTGCTGTTTCCTCCTTAAACATAAAGTCACTTCTTTGTGGTCTAAATCTCAATACGCCGTCACGAATTACAGTTCGATCAATGTTCATGGGCACTCACTGATGTGTGCTCAAGAGAAAAACATCTAAGAATTGTGCTTAAAGTAAATCCCTCATCCTGAGTTTTTTTTTTTAAACTCTTAAAAATTTTACTTGAAAAGAAGAACACAAAATCCTACTTTAATCACATTTCTGATTAACCAACTTTGACATTAACTCCTGACATTTTGAAAAACGGCAGATCGCTAAACTGCAGCCAGCGATCTGCCGTTTTTCTTGCATGTATTAGTGTGCACATGGTACAGATTTAGACTAATATCTTCTGACAAATAACCACAGCAAGGGGGCTTATCAATAACTAGCAACTCTGATAATTAGAGAGTCATAAAGGAGAAGTTCTGAGCCACCCGTGAAAGGATCAGGATAAATCCCCTATTCTGGATAATCCTTTGATGCCCTGAACTTTCCCTGCACCTCGTGTTGTTTTAGCCTTTAATCGCCTTTAGCATGAACATATTCTATATCACGCTTTACTCTTTTTGTATTGCGAAAAGAGATTCAAAAGTCTTCACATGTGTCTGGTGGTCAGATAATCACAGAGAAACTGTGGCTGATCTCAGGGTTCACCTCTAACTGTGTCCACTTTCAAACACCAGTTATTCTTGCAAGATATATCACAGCTAGCCTGAGAAGCCTGGTACATAGCATGCTGAGAACATAAGGAGGGGTCGGTATTGCACATAACATCACACTCAACAGCAGCTCCAGCTTAGAATTCATGGCGGAAATTCATGCAGCATCAATAAAGAAAAAGAAGATAAAATGAATGCATCAACATGACAAAAGATATGCTCAATCAAATATGTATGAAAGCTTATATATGTTAGAGTGAAGTAAAATTTTGGTTTGGTATATTATATTATCATTTATGCTTTCAGTTCATTTAACTCTGTTCCTTCTATGGCTTCTTATTTTATTGAATAATGTTTAGCTTGAATATGTTTCTAATAATCTAGTTCTGGGTCAATGTGTTTGAGTCTTTTGCTCTGAAATGGACTATCATCTCTCCATAAGTTTTAGTTGATTTTGTTTATTATGTTAGTACCCATCAGTTTTAGTTTGCCCTTGTCTATATCAAATGTAGAACAGACATAGACAAGGGCAAATGAGCAGAAACATATATTGTATATACAGTATATCAGGAAATGCATGATTTACTTTGCCCATGTCTTTTTCTGTTGGACCCCCCTGCTCCACACCACAGGTGAGTCCAGCTCATTACTTGCCATTTTTTAGGAGTGTGTGGTCACCGAATGCTTGTTAAATTATTCGTTTACCCACTAGTTTCCGGTTAGAGGTCTTCAGTTAGTTAGTAATTCAAACCACCAGCTTCTAATAACTGTGAGTTTGTCAAGTTTGTGGTTAGTCCTTTGCTGTTTTGATCCCTACAATAGTTTAAAAAAATTAACTTAGGAAAGGTAATCCTACATACCGTCAGAGGTGAGACGACCTTATTTAAAATGCCTCAGATTTTCTTCAATTATACTGGAGATTTCAGTAAAGACCTCTGCATCCTACCAATAAATATAGATACATATGCTGTTTAACATTGGGGATCTTACTTTGAAGATGTATAATTTGATGTTGAGGAAAAGTAGGTTGGATGTACTGTATACATGTTTCATTAACAATGCTGCATATTAAAAACCTTGCTTGAGGTAATATTTCCGTTTCGGGGCAGGTCCATGACCACTGACCTCATATCCTCTGTTTAGTTTAAGGATGCAGACACAGGCCTGTGTGTCGGTCGGGTGTCAAAAAACCATCAGGCCAGAGTGTAGCGCTCCCTGCTCAATGCTAAAACCCAAACCACCCAATAGGCTGTAGCGATCCATCTTCCAGTGCACTGCTGCTCTGTTGTTTATCGCGTCGGCGATAGAAAGGAGTAATTTGGCAAAGACAACAAAGTGAGCCATTCGGTGCTGAGGAGGGATTTAATTGAAGGGGAGCAGGAGAATTTTGGGACAAAGAGGTACCGTAATACCTTTAGGAGGGAGATGAAACAAAGTGTTGAGAAGGTTCAGTTGTAAATCTGTTACCAGCCTAGTTCACAGTGTGTTATTTGGGATGATTCACAGAAAATGGGGAGAAAACATGTTACTGGTTACAATAACTTGGATGCATTAGTTAAGGAGCACATACACCTTAACAAAATATGCCCTTGTGTGCCAAAAGTTCTCCTTATCCAACAACCTGAAGTAAAAAATTGGCCTCACTCTGAATGGAAAAATCAAACACTGCAGCGAAATTGTTGTAAAGCAATTATCCAGGGTGTGAAGCTACAGAAACACTGTTATTACGGGAATAAGGAAAGCTTTGCCGTCATTTTTGTCTTTCATCTTAACTCGGAGCAGACAAACTTTTAGAAACAAGATTATTCCGAAGACAAAAATACTAATTTAGTGCCAGGCCGAAGACTTTAAATGCAATGTGGTTAATGCAGATTAATAATGACTTCAGTGATTTATGTCCCGAGCCTTTTTTTGGTTTTCCATTCCAGTATTGCATCAAAGAGACCCACAAGTCCATCTGTCATATCCCTATCTGTGGTCTCTTCTCAACAAAACAAACTAAATTTTCAGCAAACTCTGGTTTTAAAGCACGTCCACTTTTTGTCAAGTCCAAACTTGAAGACCAGGCGTAAGATATTAACTTGTTATTGGAGGATTAAAACACATCATGATTAGACATTGGGATCTTTCCGTCTGCATATTTTCTTCTGCTACAAGACAGGACAGTAAATCATTTCGACTTCAGCTGCAGCATGACATATTTATAGTTGCGCCTTTCTTCTCACATCCAAACTTCATTCCGTCTGATTGCTAAAAACAAGTATAAAGCAGACTTCAGGCCCATCATTGACAAAGATTCTGTCTTGTGTCAAGCCCTGGATGAGTTAGTTACTTTGCAATCATTTCATATCGACTTGGTTTACTCAATTCCACGAGGAGTCAGTCCTTCATGGGGTCAGAAGTGGCTCTTCCCGAGCCCGGCACTAAATCTGTCTGTGTATCCTCACGTCAGCCAGTTGTGGGAATTATGACAATCCAGCAAAACATCTGTCTTCATCTGAGATGAAACGAGCCAATAACTTGTCCCCTCTATTCCTCTTGGCAGAAGAGAAAAACACAAGTATCATCGCAGCATAAACACGGAGTTGATTCACCCTAAAACAAAAGTAACTCTAAACGTTTGCGGAAAACAAGAACAAACGTCTGTTTCCACTGAGAGTTCAGATTCAGTGTTTGTTCACCATGGCACCTAGAACTCATTCTGAAGCAAGCCTTTTTTTAATCCTGCATGTGTCTTATTCCAGGAAGTTTTCATAACGGCAAGAATGTGTTTCAGATATTCTATTTCCAGTGTTGTTTTGATTTCAGGACTTCCAGAACCAGATTAGAGCCATTTAAAATCAAATTCAACACAAAGTTAAAGTCAAACAAAACCCCTCAAAATAACTTGATTTTAACTTTGAATTAATGTTTTTAGGCGTACTGCACTTTTGAGAACTCGACTCTATTTTCTAAAGGCGCCCCCACACTGGGTATCCATGCCGTGCTGTGCTGAAGCAGGAATATGCCCACCCACACACCAGAACTGAACCCTAACCCCTCACCCTGATTTGGGTCTTGTCCTATCCTTCTGCTATTCTTCTGTTTGAGTCCTGTCACAGGACAATATTTATGGAACACTAAAGAGGGGATATTCAAACAAGGTACAACGTTTTGAAGGGAAACAGGTAAACATAAAGCCTTCCTCAGGGTCACCATAGATGTGTCATTTTTCTAAACGTTGATTGTGTATTTCTGGTGTTATCTTAGGATGTTGTGTTGTTTTGCGTGGGCTTACCAAACTCGCTGGCGCACATGTGTTCCAGCATGGCTTCGGTTTTCATTTCGTTGTCACATGGAGGGCAGATGTTAGCATCACCTTTGGACCCACAAAGAAAAC